>NC_080545.1:87064650-87264650 GCF_028640845.1 Ahaetulla prasina | reverse complement strand
TGTCAAGGATGGGAAGGGGAGACCGGTTGCACGGATTAAATAAGGCTCTTCCAAAACAGCAGTCCTGCGCTTCTTTTGTGCCTTTAACGATTAATGCGGTTAGGGGTCAGGACTGCTGGATTATCAAGGAGTTTGAAGGGGGAGGAGGGGAAGCGAGGTAAGATGTCAGATCTTCCAAAGCTTGAGGTAATTTACAGGAGGGTGGCCTTGAAAAGGGCCCTTTTCCAATAAGAGATTTTTTAAAAAAAAATTAAGGAAGGAGGAAAATCTAAACTGGCACCTTTAAAGGGAAAAAAAAAAAAGGGGGGGGAAGCGGGCTGTGGCTTAGCGCGAAGTTCCAAGCAAGCAGACAAGAGAGAATCCCTTTGAAGTCTGCAAAGTGCATTCACAAATTTTAATCGGTTTCCCCCCACCCCCATTTCTCTCGCTCCCTAGATTGACTTAGAAATGGAAGATGGGAGGGGAGGTGGGGTGGGGGGTTTATTTGCACAGTAAGTAGATTCGTTGTTGACCGACGGGTATTTACCCATCCCAAGATACGCCGAAAGAACAGCCTCGCTTTTAGAAATCCGTTGACTTTCATTGAGGGAGAGATAAAGAGGCGATCCATGGATTCCAATGGAACTGGGAGTCGAGTTTGGGCAAGGAGAAGCAACCCCGATCAGCCCCCCCCCCGCCCGATGCTAAGACATGCTTCTTGGGAAGGACGCCCCCGTCCCTTTGGTACCCAGGAAAGTTTAGGGGCAGCACATCCCAACGACCCCTTGGGGCCCAGGATCCACGGCGCACAGATTTCCGCGGGGCGGGGGAGGGGGCCTACGGAACTCACCGCTGCAAAATCCCTTTCGCTTTCCTTAAAAGAGGCGCGGCTCAAATAGTGCGAAAACCTGAGCCGAGCCCGGTCTCCAACTTTCCAAGAAAGTTTTTTTTTTTTCCCCTAGGCTCTCAGAAAAAAATAAATAAATCCTACCGCTTTACCCGTCGCCCGGATCGGCGATTGACAAAAGGGAGAAGAGCCCCAAAGTTTGCCGGCCTTACAAACAGGCAGGCTTCCCCGCTCCAATAATCCTACCCATCATCTCAACCGGGGTGGGTGGCGGGGGGGGGTGTTGTGAATGCATCCCACCAAATTCGGCGGGTGGGTGGGATTCGCGGGGTGGAAGGCAAAGCGAGCCTTTCCAAACCGAGAGGAAGAGGAGGAGGAAGAGTGGCGTCTCCAAGAGAGAGAGACCCCCGCTGCACGGCCGGTTGCTCCGAGCCGGAGCTCGCTACCCACGCTGGTAACAGCGGAGAGTAGCCGCTCCGCTTCCTTTTCTCTTTTTTTTCCCCTCGCCTTCGGTGAAGCGCGCCTCGTCGCCCCGCAAGCCGCTTTGCCCACCAACCACAAAAGGTCGCGGCGGAGGCGGTGTCGCCGCCCGCCACCGTCCCCGCGGCTCGCCTCTAGCGGGCGCGTGTGCAGCTGCTTTTTTTTTTTTGCTGACTTGAAGTCGCAGGCTGGTAAATGTTCACCCTGGGAAATTAGCGACAAAACTCAATCTGTCTCCCGGCTGCTTTGCACTTTCCGAGCTGCAGATCGGGGCGGGGGAGGGGGCCTACGGAACTCACCGCTGCAAAATCCCTTTCGCTTTCCTTAAAAGAGGCGCGGCTCAAATAGTGCGAAAACCTGAGCCGAGCCCGGTCTCAAACTTTCCAAGAAAGTTTTTTTTTTTTCCCCTAGGCTCTCAGAAAAAAATAAATAAATCCTACCGCTTTACCCGTCGCCCGGATCGGCGATTGACAAAAGGGAGAAGAGCCCCAAAGTTTGCCGGCCTTACAAACAGGCAGGCTTCCCCGCTCCAATAATCCTACCCATCATCTCAACCGGGGTGGGTGGCGGGGGGGGGTGTTGTGAATGCATCCCACCAAATTCGGGGGGGGGGATTCGCGGGGTGGAAGGCAAAGCGAGCCTTTCCAAACCGAGAGGAAGAGGAGGAAGAAGAGTGGCGACTCCAAGAGAGAGACCCCCGCTGCACGGCCGGTTGCTCCGAGCCGGAGCTCGCTACCCACGCTGGTAACAGCGGAGAGTAGCCGCTCCGCTTTCTTCTCTCTTTTTTTTTTCCTCGCCTTCGGCGAAGCGCGCCTCGTCGCCCCGCAAGCCGCTTTGCCCACCAACCACAAAAGGTCGCGGCGGAGGCGGTGTCGCCGCCCGCCACCGTCCCCGCGGCTCGCCTCTAGCGGGCGCGTGTGCAGCTGCTTTTTTTTTTTTGCTGACTTGAAGTCGCAGGCTGGTAAATGTTCACCCTGGGAAATTAGCGACAAAACTCAATCTGTCTCCCGGCTGCTTTGCACTTTCCGAGCTGCAGATCGGGGCGGGAGGGAGCGGGGGGGGGAGGGAGGCGGGAAAGGAGGCGTGTGTATATATATGTGTGTGCGCGCGTGCGTGTGTGTATATGTCAGAAAGACGGGCGGGGGGACCGAGAGAGAGTCGCGGTAAATAGCCTGAAACCGGCCACGAGACGCAGCCCCATTCCGGCTTTTGGCAAGCGACGCCGCCGCTCTCTTCTCCTCCTTCTCCGCCGCTGCCGCCGCCTCCTAACAAGAGTGACCTTTTTCCCTCCGCTGTATTATGTCTGGCTGCTTAAGGGATTGCGTGCAGCAACTGATACAGCGCCTGATTTCCTCCAGCTCGGCTCCAAGCAAGCTGCTTTAGGTAAGTTGCTTGCTGCAAACCCGGACTTCCACTCCGGAGTGGGGGGTGGAGGTGGGGAGGGGAAAGACCTGTGTGTGTGTGTGTGTGTTGCAAAGCGTCGTATGGACACCATCCCGGGCCGGAACTACCCAGGTTCTTAACGTCGCGAGCCCGGTCTGGGGAAGACACCTGTAGCTTCGCTGCGAGCAAGCCAAACTGACTTGGCGGAGGGTGGAAGACCCGTTTCCCCCCCCCCTTTTTTTTTTAAACACGCGAAGCTTCCTCGCGTTCTCTGATCTCCCCCCCCCCTTTCTTTTTACCTTCAGCAGGCTTTGTATCCTTCCTCGCGACTCCCGTATAAGCCATGCTGCTTTTATTTTTTTTTACCTTTTCCAAGGATTCAAAAAACAACTACAAAGCGGGGTGGGGGCGGGGTGCTTGAATTCACCTTTGCAATCGGATTAGACTAGAGGTAAGTTGAGGTCCTCGCCGAGAAGGGGGAGAGAAAGTCGTGGTTTTATTCAGCTGCCTGCTTGCCGGGAGTTGGGGGTAGGGTGGGCGGGTGGAAAGTCGTCCTGAGTCACAAATTCTGGGTCTTGCTCATCCTCCCCTTTTTGCACCCCCATCTTTTCTCTCTGTGTCTCACGCTCGCTCTTGTTTTCTTTCTGCGTTGGAACTTTTATGCTTCGGAAGCGGATAAAGCAAAGGAAGGTGTGTGTGTGTGTGTGTGTGAGAGAGAGAGAGAGAGAGAGAGTGAGCGCGCGCGCGCCTGTCTCCTTTAAATCACGCGTGCCTTTCATTATTTTTTATGATGACGAGGGAATTGCAGGAATAAGCGAGGGCCGGCGAGATCTGGGCTTTGCAGGAGGGGGAATAGCCGCGCGATCGGAGGGGCTGGAGAGAAGCCGGGCAGGCAAACTTAAACAATGAAAGCAAGAGTCCGCTTCGGCTCGCCCTTTCTCTCCGCCGCTTAAAAGCCCCCCACACGGCCTGCGCTCCCGAAACGCGATGGTGAGCAGCCCCGGACTTCATTTCCTCAGCCTCACAAAAACCCACCGACTCTTTGTCGTCTCTCTCTCCTTCTTCTTCTTCTCCTCCCCCCCTCCCCAAATCCACCCCTATTTCAGAGCGTTGCGAATATAACCAGGCGTGTATCGGGGCGGGGGGCGGGCGAGAGATGCTTTTAAGCCTTTATTATGCGTTCCTTCTTTAAGGGGAGGGGGGGGGTTGAGTTTCAGCTCTGCAGAACGAGGAGCTGGAAAGCCGGGAGGCATTTGTAGGGAATTGGGGGGCGGGGGAAGGAAAGCTGGTTTGATCGCGAAGGTGATCGAGAGCTCTTCCACCCCCCATCCGCAAAATCAGTTCCGAGAAATCTACGCGGTCCGCGAAGTATTAGAGCCGGCGTTGCATGGGACGGCTTAATCAAATCCATAATAGAGAGGAAAGATTAATAGATATATAGGTTTAAAGAAAAGAGGGGGGGGTTTCCAGGGAAAATTCAGCGCGGAGTCTTTGAAGCCAGGAGCTTCTGCCGTTCGCCCTCTATATAATATTTCCTCTATATATTCCATCGCAGGCTGGCAAAGCGACTCCGGATTGTGTGGGTCGCGCGTGTCCTTTTCCAACAACTCCTAACCTCCCCTCCCCTCCCCTCCGGTTTCCCAAAGCGGTCGCGCCGCCACCACCACATGGGGGGGGGTCCCTCCTCCTGTGCGACTCTCTCCCACTTGACCCAAACTCGGAAGAGGGACGGACGGACCCGAGAGAGAAAGAGAGAGTCCGGCCCTGGCCGCTCCTTGCTTTGCGCTCTTTCTTAAGGACTTCCCAACCCCTTCCATGCCGGCAAAGGAGAAAAGTTTTGGTAAGATTGCCCTCGCGTCCTCCGCCCTCCCCCCCTTCCCTTCCCTTCCCCTCTCATTCCATTTGTATCACTTTCTCTCTTTCTTTATTTCTCTCTTCACCCCACCCCCGGCTCCCCTTTCTTTCCCAGCGGGGATTGAGCCGCGTGTCTGTTTCAGTCTGGACACTTGGGGTGGGGGGGAAACGGGGGACCGGACGTGTTCCCTCCACGACGCCCCAAAAGACCCCCTGCTTTAGGAACACCCCGAGACTCTTTTTTTTAAAAAAGGTGTTTTGAATGATTTCTGCTCCACTTTCGCGAGTTGATGCATCCACCCAACGCGTTACTATAGACACCCCCTCATTCTTGTATGGCTGCCCCCCTCAACTCCTTTCCCTTCTTCCCTTCCGGCGGGTGGCAGATATTAACACCGACGGTAACAAAGCCAGCCCGGAGCCATCCTTCCTTCCCCGGCTTTGGCGGGGGCGGGGAGGAGAGGAAAAAGAAATTAGCGCTGCCGGGTTTAAGGCTGAACTACACACACAGTCAGACCAAAAGGAGGGGAGTGTGGGGGGGGCGTTCTTTGTTGTTAAAAGTGTGTTTTCCCTCCAGGATGCCCTTTCTTTTCTCCCCCCCCCTTTCTTTCTTTTTTTTAAAGAGGGAGGGGGGGAGCCTCCTTTATTTATTTATTTATTTATTTCATGTGAACCGCATCAAAATTGAGTTCACTCTTGCAAATCTCTGGTTGGCCTTTGCCAACCGCTAGTACTTTGCTGCCATGGTAACTGTAATTAAACTGATAAGAGTGGGAAAATGTCAGTATCTCTTGGAGTCTTACAGCTGCATTGGAAGGAAGGGGGGGGAGAGAGAGAATAAAATTAGCTTCTTCCACTAGTTTCTCTATGGCTTGTCTCTCTTGTTTTGGAGAAGTGGGGGGAGTGGGATTGGTGGTCCTGTTTATTTTAAACAGTGTGGAGGGGACGCTCTTTAAAAAGGGCTCCTCTTGAGAACTTACTGGGTCGTTTGGAAAATAAATGTTTATATTAAAAGAAACTTCGGGTGCATGGAAGCTCTTGTGGGGGGAGGGAAGAAAGGGGAAACTTTTCAGGCTGCAAACTTAAAAAGAGGCTTCCAAAATTGTGCAAGGATAACATGGGTGACGCTTTCTACTCTGCTTAGCAGTTACCGGATTTTTTTAAAAAAACTGGCCACACCAGTTGTGTGCCTTTCTTTTTTTGCCTCTTTTCCCCCTTTCATCAGTAACTCATTTTTTCCCCTCCTTTATGTTCCTGAGATAGTTCTTTTTTTCTTCTTTAATTGAATTGGGTTAATTGAATCCCACCCAGATTTCTGGCATGCATTAAGGGGAAGTCAGTGGGGAGGTAGGGATTAAGCTGGCGGAAATGCCAATAATAATAATAATAAATTTTTTTTTTTAATTTACATTTATATCCCGCCCTTCTCCGAAGACTCAGGGCGGCTTACAATGTGTCCCTTACAATTGTGCCCCCCCTTTTTTTTGGCGGAGCAATTAATGCAAAGTAGACATAAAAGTCCCATGTTCAGAAGTGGAAATGATGACAATTTACTGTGGTGCAAACAAGCTGGCAGTTACTTTGTTTTGAGGAGGGGGGGGGCTGAATAGCATTAAACATAATGGAGGCAATGGAGCATTGGGGAACCCACACAAGGCAATCCAATCCAGGCAATTAAAAGCTCACCAGAGTTCTTAAAAATAAAATGGCCTGCCTTTTCTCCTCCCTCGCCATGCTGCTCCAACTATTATTTTTCTCTCTCTTCTTAATTATGATTTTCCTTAAAACTCAAACAACGGGCAAAGGCACAGGGGCCCTCTGGAACCATAGGACATTTTCTATCAACAATTTACATGCCAATCTTGATAACTCCTGAGGTGGTTGGGGTGTGTGTGTGTGGGGGGGGGCAGAATTTAAGAAGCTGTCTGTTGAGGAAAATGGCTTTTCCTCAGAATAGGCCTCTTTCTCTCCTTCTCCCGCCCCCCAAGCTCCTTTGCTCTCCTGGCTCCCTCCCTGAATAATTATCTGTAGTGAAGGGAACTCAGCAATTACTTTTTGTGTTTGCCAAGCATTGCCTCAACAACTTGATCTGTCAGTCATGTGGGGGGGGAGGAGATTTTAGTTTCGGGAAAAGATCTTTATTTCTTCTGGCAATCTTCAATCTTGCAACTGGGGTGGGGGGAGCGGGGAGTCCCGCAAAAATTAGGTGGCCTTGCTTCCTAACTCTTATGTCTTCAGGCTTTGCTTCATGCACAAGCTTTGTAATCTAGTCCTGTATGTGCTTGGCCTGAAGTGAGCCACACTGGGGCCAGAGGGATAAGCTTCCAATTAATTGCTGCGTTTTGCTTTTCCTTGATGAGCTGTTTTATACGTAAAAGGGAATTTCTGAAGGCTTGGCTGGTGTACTTTTTGCAAGGAATCTTCTGCAAACGATGTCTTTATTGCTGAATAAAAGGCATCATTTTTCCTCAGTTATGCCAAATCATATTATTTGAAAAGTGAGAAAAATAGCTATATGCAGAGTGCAGATAATATTTTTTTTA
Organism: Ahaetulla prasina; assembly: GCF_028640845.1. Taxonomy (NCBI): domain Eukaryota; kingdom Metazoa; phylum Chordata; class Lepidosauria; order Squamata; family Colubridae; genus Ahaetulla; species Ahaetulla prasina. The sequence continues at coordinate 87,257,564 of NC_080545.1, read as the reverse complement.
GGCCTTAAGGCCATTGTCCATAGTCCTATATCTCTAGATTTTTTATACACAGTATAACAGACCTCCTGAGCTCTAGCTAAAATTATTTCTCCTACTTAGTTAAACCTCTGCTTAAAACCAACCATTCCAATTACAGGGTTTGAAAGATCCTAGTATCTAGGTATCTTAAGGAAGGGAGATGATGAAGTCATTACGTTTACGCCTCACAGAATCGGCGTCTAATCCAAATTTCCATGTTTCTGCATTTCCTGAAACTAACTTCCCATGTTTTCTGTCTTCTGGGCTTGTTAAGAGTTCCAGTGGAAGCATATCAGCAAGGTGCCAGAATTGGGGAAGGCTAATCTAAAATTACCTTTTAACAGAAGAGTGGTTACTGATACATCATACCAAATGTAGATTTGGCTTTAGCTTAGTTGGCTGTCAAGACGAAAACAACTGTGAGATCTTCAACAATTTTAAAAATGGTTGTATATGTAGATTCTCAGTCATCAAGGTCATGGTTATCCCAAAGATGCTTTTTCAAAAAGGCAACTCGACTTCTTTTTGTGTTTTTCCCCCGCTATGAAAACATTTCGCTTCTCATCCAAGAAGCTTCTTCAGATCTATTTTCTGTTCAGTTTAAAATTTGGTTGAGTGTTAATGTGAAATGACTTACCAATTGTTCAAGACTACCAGCTTTTGATATAGCTGGTCTTTGACCTGTCACATTTCCTACACTACGAAGTCTGAAATTAAGAGTGCAGGCTACAAGGAAGGCTCTGTCAGTCCTCAGAGTTCTATTAATCTGCAAAACTCCACCTTAAGTCAAGCAAATCTAAGACTATTTCTCATTTCAAAACTTGGCCAGCTATTGAGCTGTGACAGGACTGGTGTCAAAGCCACAGTTTTGCTTGTAAGGAAAAGATTCTTTAAGTGGAACCTTTAGGGAAACTTAAAATTTGCTAATTAAGATGGGCTCATTGAGTTTTTGTTTGTGCTGGTTTGTTTGTACAGATACAAAATCCTAGAATTTTAAAGCTTAGAGGGGGCAGTTAGGCCATCCTTCCCTGCCCTATCCATAGCATAGGAATTAATATCAAAACATCCTAGGCTGGCTAGCCTCCCTTTGAACACATCCAGCAAAGAGGCAGTTACCACCTTTGTGCGCAATTGGTTAGACTCTTAAACTAATTCCTGGGCAGTTTGCTCTTCAAACATTCCTATAGCATTATGCGCAAAAGAGCATGTAATTGTAGTATATAGATAGTCCTCTACTTAAAGCCGTTCATTCAGTAACTGTTCAACAAAGTGACTTACAACCAACCTTGCCCTTACAAACCATTGCAACATCCCCAGTAGTTACATGATCAAAATACAGGTGCTTGGCAAACAGTGGCTGCAGAGTCCCAGAGTCTCGGGATCAGTGTTTTCTACCTTCCCAGCCAGCAAAGCCAATGGGAGAAGCCAGATTAGCTTAATGACTGCATGATTCACTTAACAACTGCCAATGATTTGCTTAACAACCATGACCAAAAAAGGTTAAAAAAAATGAGCATCACTCACTGAACAACTGCCTTGCTAAGCAGTGCGAATTCTAATCTGAATTGTCTCAGTTAAAGACTGCTAGTATTCTTGTGGGTCACAATTCTGAATTCCAGCTCCTACAGTCCATTACCACTGACAGTGTTGATTCATAAGAACCAACCAGGTTCATTATTCCTGGTTACAGATAGTCTCAACTTAGAATGACTAGTCAAAGTTACAACATACTTCCCCAGAGCTATTTATGACCTATTTTTGGACCTATGATGGCTATATGTGTTACACACATACACACAGTCACATGATGGCATTTGGGGTGTTTGGCAATTAGCTCACCTTTACGGTTATTTTGCAGGGTCTTGCTACCCTGTGACTACAATTTGTGACTTTTTTTGCTGCTTTCTAGGTTTACTTCCAGCTTTATTGGGGGAAATGGGTTCGCTTAATGACTGCGATTTTCTCTTAATGACTGTTGCAAAAGATGTCCCAGAAAAAAAAATCAATTCTGGTCACATAATACCTCAAATTACAACCACAATGATTTACAACCATAATTCCGGATTCAATTATGGTCATAAGTCAAGGACTACCTCTGTATTGTTCCGTGTAATATATCTTCTCCAACCTTCTAGGCAGGTTGGATTTTAGTTTTTATTATTTCCAAATAACAAAACCAAGGGAGGTATAGGAGCTGAAGTTCAGCATTTAAGGGAACTATGGGTCTGGAGAAAGCTGGCATGGGAAATCGATTTTAAAAGAAGTGAAAGAGCAGGAAGCTAGACCTAATCCTTTTTTATTATTTAATCTACCACTTTTAATAGAAAACATTGGTGCTGTATTGTTGCCCTTGCTTTCCTGCGTGATGACCTGATACTCATAATAAAGAATTGATCATTCAAGGCTGAATATTTATTACTGATTACATTTTTTTTTAGAAGTTCCTCTTGTTTTGGACTCTACAAATGGCATACCAGGGGATAGCTCAGGACTGCTCTCTGCAATGATTTTAAAAGCGTACTCCCAAATCTGCAGCATTATTTTGAAGAGTTGATCAGGGTTGATAAAAACTTTAACTCTGTTTTCCTCTTTCACGCAGAAATGACCAAGCATTTGAACTAGTTCTCATTCCTTAAACTGCGTTGCCGAACAATAAAGCTGTGGACTTGATAAGTCTACTACCATCACTGTAGCTCAGTATGTAAAAATCCCTTTAAATAAAATAAAACTTTTTTCTAATAGCTTATCATATTAAAGGGGGGGGGGCTTGTCTTGCAGTAGATTTGTTTTTAGCTAATCTCAGATTGAAACCCACCTTACATAAACTTCCGTTATTAAACCTTGCAAACATCATGTATATTTTCTATCATGTTCTCAACGAGGTCCAAGTAGCTTCTCTAACTTGATCTAGACTTGTCCGCAACCGTGTGTAGACACATTCCTACACTGTGCAGGGGTTGATGGATAAGCGTAGGTTGCAGACAATGCCGATGCACGCACCTCCCAAATCTCTACTATGCAATTTGTGTCCTGCACGCTGATTGGCTGATACAATTTCCTGTTGGGAGGCCTGCAGAAGGCGAGGCACATTCACACGACAAAATTGGAGCAGCAGCGAGAGGATAGGCTTGTGGACGAAGTGAGGAGATTTAAATAGTATAAATGCAGCACCTATGCAACTGTCTCCGAACAGTCGCCTAAACGCAGAATTCTAACCCTAGCCTTACACAGAGTATCGGGGGGGCAGGGGGAGCAGAGGCAGGCACCCGTATTGTATCAAAGCACACCCATCCATCTGAAAACGTCTTAGTTTGGAGATTCTCAGTCATCCAACTTGTCTCAAAGGTGCTTTTTTAAAGAGGCAACTGGACTTTGTTTTTCCTTGAAGGATGTTTCACTTCTCCTCCAAGAAGCTTCTTCAGCTCTGACTGAATGCTGGTCAGAGCTGAAGATGCTTCTCGGATGGAGAAGCAAAATGTCTTCAACGAAGAACCAGGAAGTCCAGTTGCCTCTTGAAAAAGCACCTTTGGGATGTCTTCGTCTTTAAGGGTGTGTATGTGTGTATAATGACAACTGGAAGAGGGTAAGGACTATGTGTGGGTTTTCTTCTCTTTCCCCTCCCTCCTCACCAGTGTAGGTCTTATGAGTGACCATGAGTAGCTATAACAGGCTTGGGAAATACCCTTGCTGGCATAGCTGAATGATGAGCAACCTAGCTGCACAGGTCAGTTCCAAAATGCTACAGAATGCTGGTTCAAATGCTTCCCCCGTCTACCCTTAGAGAAATATTATTTAGTGACTTATTCAAAATTACAACAGTACTGCAAAAAATGACTTGCAATAGTTCCTCGCACTTAAGGACCGTCACAGCATTCTCCTCCCTCCCCCCCCCCCCCCCGCAGTTACATGATCAAAATTTGGCCATTTGGCAATCCATTTTTGTGACATTTGCAATGTCCCGGTGTCACGTGATCGCCATTTGCAACTTTACCAGCTGGCATCCAACAAGCAAAGTCAATGAAGGAAGAGCCGGATTCACTTCATAACGACAGAAGTCACTTAATAACTGCAGTGATTCACTTAACAACCATAGCAGGGCGATTCCCCCCAGCCCCCTACAATATGCTGCATGTTCCTAAGGCTCTCGATTTCCAAATCACAATTCATGGCTTACTTTAGAAGTACATTAGAGGCTCCAAAGAGGCAATTCCTGTATCTGAGTCTTTTCCACAGCTGTTTGCAAAAGCGGGAAAAACGCTAAGCCCTTGGAATTAATGAGGGTGGAGATTGGTTCTCTGAGCTTGTGGGTTGTTGGTTTCCAAACGTTTCGTTACCAGGCTAAGTAACAACTCCCTAAATAGCCCTGAAGATGTTACCTAGCCTGGTAATGAAACGTTTGGAAACCAACAAGCTCGGAGTACAAACCTCCACCCTCATCCTCCACCCGAGCTGCAGATAACACCATCGCAAACCCTTGGAATTATATTGACTCAATTAGCTTTTATGTCACTATATCCTTTTCCATATTTTTGTCCTGGAACCATGTCCGTTTTTCCCCCTGAATCTACCTAATGGCTTGTGGGCATTTAGAACCTTAAAATGTCCTCAGGATATATGGAGGACATGAGGGATGTCACTTTTTAGCATTGCTGGTACTCTTCTAAGTGGATAGCAGAGTCTGTGGAGATTTTCTTGAAGTAAGTAGAAAGGATCCAAGAATAGAATGCTAGGAACAGTGATGACAAGGGTTATTAAGATAGTGTGGGTCAAAAAAGTGAAAATGGCAGCCACAAAGATACAACCAAAGTCCCACCTTTTCTTACATGTGGTTGTAGCCACGATCTTGATTACTTTTTATTCCCTAGCAAACACGCCTAGGAACACCTTTGTACTTTGCTCTAAGGTCTAAAAATTTTCTTATCCAAAGCTGAAGCAACAAAGTGTTTACCTAATTTTGAGTTTATCAAATATTTTTGATCTGATAATTTAATATGTGTCTCTTGTAAATAAATCACATCATTTTTAAATTGTTTCAAATAGTGAAATATTTTTCTTCTTTTCTGAGCTGAATTCAAACCATTGACATTCCAGGTCAGAATTTTATTTGCCATTACTGGCCTCCTGAAGCTTTTGAGCAATCAGCTGAAGATTATCCTTTAGACCTGAAGAGGATGCTCTTCAGGTCTAAAAATTTTCATATACTACCTATGCTTAGAGTTGTCTTTGTAATTTTTATATTCCCATTTCCAAATAATCCTAATTATAGTAATGAAAATAAAGAGTTTAAAAGAGCATAGCTAATTGGAATTGGCTTGCTTTTAATATAGCCTGGTTTTACATCTCCGAATTCTGGTTGGAAGTCTGAATATATGTTGGGTTTGTTTTGTTATTTGCATTTTTAAAAAGTTTTAACTGTTGTTTTTTAGGACAAACAAACAAAGACAATGGCATATTTCCAAGGAAGGAATAGATCATGGTCTTGGCATCCTTTCTCAAAAAACTATTCTGAATACCAACCCATCTGTTTTTATGAAAGAAAAGACAAGGTCTCTATCTTAAATGTCAGACAATTATTACACTGATATTTTCCATCAGTGTGAAGTCAGACCGTAATAAATGCGCAAACATGTGCCTGCTCCTGATTAGGCTACGATTCCCCTGGGATGAGTGGGCAGAGATATTTAAAATTCAGGTGTCAAAGGCTGGTGGCGGTGAGTCAAACCGGATATATTTCCCATTTTGGGTTTCTTCTGCATTTGGAGTTTAACCATTTTAAAGATGTTTGTTGATCAAGATATTTGCACAGTTTGCGGACTTGTTAGCAAAAATGAACTCAGGGCAAGTCTGATGCCTAATTCAATACACAGCTATTCCCTTGGTGCTCTCTGAGCTTGGTTGTTTTCTTGCAAATGTTTCATTGCCCAAAACTAGGTAATATCATTATGCACTGTTGATATTACCTAATTTGGGTAATGAAATGTCTGCAAGAAAACAACCAAGCTCAGAGAGCACCAAAAGACCTCTCATTTCAAACCTGAGCTGCAAATATTCTCCGTTATCGGTACAGCTATTCCTGACATGGACAACATCAGTTTTACTTTCCTTTTAGTTAACATTAGAAACAAGGAGTCAGTCGGAAAAGCGGCCATGAATCAGGCAAGCTTAATTTGACACCATAAATACAGCTGAACATAGCATGTTCAACTCCAAACTTTTAGAAGCGATTGAAACCTTTCTGAATATATAGGGACCTTTTTTAAAAACTGAAGAGCTGAATTCTTCCCATAAGGTTTTTGAATGCATGTTCCATTTTGATAATTTCTTATGTGAAAAACAAAAGAAAAGAAACTGAATTCTTCCCCATATCTACTGAAGTACAAGACACTGCAACTAACACCCCACTATCAAACAAGATAAAGCTTTAAGAAACACTCAGAAATGTTTTGGGTTACAGTAGATTATAGAATGCTTTAGAGTAGGGGTGTCAGACTCAATTTCATTGAGGGCTGCATCAGGATTTTGTTTGACCTCAGGCCAGGGTGGGTGTGGTCAGCTCAACATCACTTGTGGTGGTCCGAGTGCTCCGCCAGCAAAAATGGGCTCCCAAGCTCCGTTTTCAGCTGTGATCGCCTCCTGCAACCCACTGCCTTCGCTGTTATTACCAGACACAATCAGTCCTAAACAAACATATTTTATTACAACAGCTGAGAATTACTTCATTCTTTTTTTCTTTTTATTTGAATTTATATCCCGCCCTTCTCCGAAGACTCAGGGCGGCTTACATTGTGTAAGGCAATAGTCTCATCCATTTGTATATTATATACAAAGTCAACTTGTATTTTTGCTAGGACCCCAACAATCTGGGTCCTCATTTTACCTACCTTATAAAGGATGGAAGGCTGAGTTTAGTCCAAATTAAGTCCAAAACAAAGTCCTTCATAAATAGTCCTTCGGCCTTATCACAAACCTTTGACTTCTTTGGCACCCTGCCAAAGGCTTTTCTTGGCAAGAATCCCCCCAAGTTCAGAAATAGGAGACAAGAAAAAATTGTAGCAACATTGCTTTCCTAGTAGCCTTTGCTGCTCTTTTAAGCCTTGTGGGAGGGGCCAATCATCTCCTGGCCTTACTCTCAAGTCATCCTTTTTGCTTTAGCTGCTCTTGCCTTCTGGCAGCTCTTCACATTCATGCACTAGGAACAGGCACCTCCTGTTCCCCTGCCTCTGGAGCCTCTGGAGTCTGCGCATCACTCCCAGATGGTCCTGGCCCCATCTCTGCCTCCAATGCAGAACCCTCGTCTGGGCCTTCCCCTGACTCCAGCATGACTAGTGGTCCTCCCCAGCCTCCTCACTTTCCAACTCTGCTGCCAGCTCCACAGGCTGCTGTGGATTACAACACCACAGGCCTTAAGTTTGACACCCCTGCTTTAGAGCAACTAACTTGGCTGATCCTTGAATTGTACATGTAAACAGTTTCTTCCTTAGGTAAGCCTTAAGTAGCCTTGACTAAGCAGATGACAGCATTCAGGTGACTTTCTGGTCTGGGAAACTAAGCCCTGGGAAATTAAAATTATCCTGGAAGAAGGCACATTGTCAGGAGAATTACATGGATGGATCCACAAAGTCACAAAGAACAGTCCTGCCAATATTGATAGGGCATGCTACCAGTTTATAAAAATAAAACAAACCCCTCTCACTTCCAGCACTGATGACGTAACCTAGTTTGGTAATGAAATGTCTACAAGAAGACCACCAAGCTCAGAGACTCCACAGTTCAACCCTGAGCTTCAAATACTCTCTTCTATCGAAGTCACAAAGAGTTAAGCTTGGATCAAAGGAGACTGCACTTGAAATTAGTTTTGCTCAATAATTTATTTCATTAGATTTCTATCCGATTTTTATTCATCTGGAATTCTGGTAGTTGTAATCCCAATGTATGTGCAGTTTACTAAATTAGGGAATACTGCTGTGGACATTCAGATCGTGGACATTTTAAAATGGGTAGTTTAAATTGGATCTGCCCATATGCTGTCTCTTCCAGTTTTACCTGAAACGGGAACTGTGAAGGTGTGAACATGAAATGGTCTTCAGAAGATAGTGTTGTGCTACTAATGATTTAGTAATGCTGCTCTTAACTCTGTTTTCATTGTTTTAGTTGGATTTATGTTTTTATTCTCTGTGCTACTTCTCTTGGGATTCTGTGGTAGAACAAAGGTGGGATATTAATTTAGCTGGAATCAGATCTTGAACTGTTCGTCTGCAGAACATCTTCCAATTATTTTCGAGCAATTCTCTCTGCTGCTGATATGCCAACTAGATATAAAAGCTGCAACGCTTTGACCTGCTATTAAGCTACTTGATCCAATCCTCTTCCTACGTACAGTACGTGTCTGCTTATTTATAAACTTGATGTACAACATCTCTCAGACCTATAGTAGCAATTGCAACTGCAAATTATGTACTCTAAACCAAGTTGCAACTGATCTTGAGTTCTCTTGCATTGAAATGAACATTTAACGAAATATATATGAAGCATTTACTAACAAAATTCCTGAAACAAAAAGCCACACCTTTTTTTTAAATAATAGCCTCTTCGTTGCATTCATATCTTTGGAAAGATATTCTTTTCATTAACAAATTAAATAAATATCCCTATACTAGTAAATGCCTAAGCACCAACAACATACAGTAAACATTTACAGTATATTGCTTGCTGCTGGGACAGCACAAAACTCTTCCAAAATAATTCAGTTTTTATTCGTGATACCATCCTTACAACTAGCTCATAGCAGTGGTGAAATCCAATTTTTTTTACTACTGGTTCTATGGACATGGCTTGGTGGGCATGGTGTGGCTTGATGGGCATAGCAGGGGAAGGATACTACAAAATCTCCATTCCTGGGGGAAGGATATTGCAAAATCTCCATTCCCACCCCATCTGAGGCCAGCCAAAGGTGGTATTTGCCGGTTCTCCGAACTACTCAAAATTTCTGCTACCGGTTCTCTGAATTGCTCAAAATTTCCACTACCAGATCTCCAGGACCTGTCAGAACCTGCTGGATTTCACCCCTGGCTCATAGTATTGGTTCTGCTTTCTGCACAGTAACCCTTAATGTTTTAGATACTACAATTAGGAAAGGGGGAGACAGTAGACTGAATGTATGTAATTTCACCTTCTTGCACTTTATATAAGAAGGAAATCTTAATTTCAGAATTTATACTTATCCAGTTTTGCATGATGCGTACAGGTGTGTACACATGTATTCATGACAATAATGGACAAAAATAATTGTGCAGGTAAAAGTTGCTTGTAACTGTGTTGTGGGGTAGTTTGAAGAAATATTCTGCCTCCCAAATACAATACAGTTTTTAGTACGAACTTTTAAGAGACCAAAGTTATGAAAAACCCTTGCTAGATTTGCAAACTGCAGAAAATAAAAATGGCTAGATTCTTCTGTCTCGCGGCGGCTGCAATTTCAGCCTTTTTGTTCTTTTTTTATTTATTTATTTGCAAACAGTTGGGAAAAGGGTCCATTGCTTGACTTCAGCAGTGGGCGGGAAGGCATTTATTTTTTTCCAAGTCTTGTAATTGAAATGTATCCCTCCCCCTTTACTCTTGACAGATGCCAGTCTGACCTTTGGCAAACCTCATGTATTTTTTTCTAAAGCCCCTCTCCTGAAGAATGGAGACAGTGATTCTGGCTGACACTAGAATTGGGATATAAAACCCGTTTTGCCCGTGAGTAAATACAGCCCAATCTTGCAAGCTTTCCTCTTATAATAATTCAAAACCAGCCAGGCTCACATGAATTAAATACGGATTTGCATATTTTCCCAGGAATACTTGTCATAGAATTTTACTCCTAGAAAACCTGGAACATAGCCGATGTTTTTTGCAGCAACATCAATGATGTATTAAAAATAATAAAAGTGGGTTTAAGGAAAAATCCACTTTATTTTCTGCTAAATTAATAATATCTGCATTCTCAGCTGAAGGAAGCTGCGTATATAAATGACACTTGCTCATATCCTGTTTTCGCTTCTCTCTTGCTGATACTTAAAATATTTATTTTACCGATTTATTAAATTTATTTTATTGATTCATTAAATTTATATTGCCTCCCATCTCACAATTGTGACTCTGGGCAGGATATAGAGTAAAAACACCGAGCCAAACAAGCAACAGCATTAAAATAGAAATATTAAAATACAGTTAAAAACAGTTGAAAACTCTTTAACAACTGGATTCATTCTGGGCTTATACACAATGCAATCATTTAATGGGTTGCTTCCATGGGAACCTCAGGCCAAGTTTTAACGGTTTTTCAGAAGGGCTGGAGCCAAACTTGCTTTGGGGGGAGAATGATGTTCCAGAAGGCAAGTGCCACACCAAAAAAAGATCTCCTCACCTTTTGTCGTCCTGTCAATCAAAGCTTTGTGGCCACATGCAAAATACAATCGTTTGGAAATGAGGACTGGCTTCTTCTAAAAAACATTTTTGACTCTGGTAGCACTACAATGTGTATAATTTCAAATCACATGCAGTGCATATAGAAAAGATGTGACATGATGCTATACCAGGGATATCAAACTCAATTTCATTGAGGGCCGCATCAGGGTTGTGTTTGACCTTGAGGGACTGGGGTAGGCGTGTCCTGCTCGATGTCACTCATGTCGGGGGCGCCTGTGGGCCCGAGTGGTTTGCCAGCGAAAACAGGCTCCCGAGCTCCGTTTCTGGCTGCAACTGCCTCCTGCAACCCTTTGCCAGCGAAAACGGAGCTCGGGAGGGCCACTTGGAGCCCGTTTTTGCTGGCAGAGGCACCACAGGCCGGTCCCCTCACTGTTTCTAGGGTGGATCCACAGGCCAGATCTAAGCCTCCGTGGGCTGAATCGGGCCCCTGAGTTTGACACCCCTGTTCTATACTCTCATTTAAGCATTGTGCCATCCACCAGTTTGTAAATTGTTTCTACTGTGATATGGATGTGTAGTTTTGCCTCATAACAATATGGGAGCTGCTTTCAACCCTCGGCTAACCACGAGTCACATCTGTGGATAGTTTTGTTACATATATGAACAGGTGTCCTGTAGCTTTGGTTCGGTCTGGTTATTATTTCAAGTACTTCTGACGAGTAGCAGCCAAATAAATTTCACCACTTGTTTTCTTTTTTTAAAATCTGGGGATGCACAATTCTGTCTCATGCAGGTTTGCAGAGCTGGCATTCAAGTCATGTGTCACATTAAGCCATTTTTTACTTCATTGCGGTTTATTGAATTAATCACAATTGGATGAATTCATATCGTGAGCTAAGCCATCAACTGTGACTGGGCTTGCCCCAAACCTTAAGCCAAAACCAGATAAACCACATTATTAGTATAATTGGTGAGTTAAGTCAATATGTCTCCATGAAGCTTGCATATTCAATAAAACTACCTTTGATTATTTTAAAGCAAGAACAATTGGTTGTATTTCCTTTCTTCATCTCCAGCTAAATCTCTATTCCTTTGATATTAGGAATAGAATTGGTCCTTTTGTCGTAATCTCTCCCCATCCTCCTCTCTTTCATTACTGTTCTCTGCAATAAGTTATACATTTGAGAATGCATTCAACCTCTTTAGGGACCTGGGAATGACCTGGTCCAGCTCAGAGAAAATTGTCTTGTTAAGAATCAAACAAATTCTTCGCTCAAGGTCCTTGACTCCATTCTCAGTTCGGCAGTGGAGTTCCCCAGATTTATAATTCTGGGGGACTTTAATCTGCTTTCCCTGGAAATGGGCTATGGGGTAGTTCAGAAGTTGTCTCCCATAAAAGCCATAACTCCCATGGCTTCCATGGGAGTCATGACCCCAGGTCATCCAGAATCCCAATTCGGGGCAGTGGTCTCACTCTGGATTTAATGTTCCTGTCAGAGCAGTGGCAAGGTGGAGTATGAAAGACCAGGTTCACACATGAAGGTCCAAGGTAACTGATTTATGGCTAAACAGCCTATATACAGGAATCAATGGTTAGCACCTACTTGGCGTTAGGTAAAAGTTAGTAGAATTCAAGGGAGGTTGGACTTAGTCTGCTTGAGTCTATGTAGGGATTCTAGACTGATCCCTCTTTTTTCTCTGCTCCCAGGTTCTGCCATTTCTTCTCCTTCATCAACAGAGCTCACAGTGTCCCCTTTTGTCATGGTTGGATCGTGCCCTGATTGTGTGCACCCACTGCAAGGCATTGGCTTGGTCCGCCCCCAGTGACTGATGAATGCTAAGTGGTTTCAGAAGGAGCTGGGGGTTATTCCTATTGGTCTGTTGCATGGTCCATCCAAAGCCTTGGTTTTTGCTTTGGAATAAGGGTATTGGATGGTGTCTGTGCATTCTCTTCTTTCTCAGGGATCCGGCCATTCCCCCTTGGTTTATGGAGAAGTTGAGGGAGATGAAAAAGGAGAAGAGACACCTAGAATGTCACTGGCGCTCAACAAGAAACTTATTCAATCGAACGTGGGTTAGAGTTGATATTAAGGCCTTTGTGACAGTAAGGGTGACGAAGCCCCAATATTTCTCCATACTTATTGTATGGCCCTCCTAGATAAGGGGGATTCAGATTACTACTTATAGGGACATGCAGAGGAATTTGCATTTCATATGCTGGATAAAATTGCTGGGCTTTATTCTCAATTAGACACTGGCATTGTCACAATCCTGAGGAGGTATTTGGGGAGAATTTTTGCCTGGTTGTCTGGGAACAGTTTGAGCCTGTTGGACCTAAGGGAAGTGGACAGGATCTTTGGGACTATGGATTCACTGCTCTTTAGCTCCATGACCCTCCTGGCTTATGAAACCAGCCCAGAGAGTACTTACTGTGTTAGTGGGTACTAGAAGTGGTTAATCCTTCTGTTAATGGAGGGGGTTGTTCCTTAAAGAGGACTTGGTTTGCCTCCTTCTCAAGAACCATTGCTGAATCCCACCATACTGGATAATTTTCATCCTGCTTCTCATTTCCCTTTCTTGGCGAAGGTGGCAGAGAAAGTGGTTGCGTAGCAGCTACAGAGATTCATGATGCGGTGGGATAGGATGGCGGTAGTGCACTCATCCTTGCCCTACATGACCTCTCAGTATCAGCTTTTGATACCATCAACCCTAGTGTCCCTCTGGACTGGCTTGGAGAAAGGGGAGGATGGCACAGTGTTGTGTTGGTTCACTTCCTTGCTTCAAGATCAATTCCAGCCAAGGTTGATTGGAGTGGGTAGAGGTCCCTCCCTCAGGACCTTCTATGGGACGTCACAAGAGTTTGGTGCTTCCTTCTGTCCGTTTTAATATCTACAGGAGGCCGCAGGATGAGTTCATCCATCACCATGCTGATGATACTTAATTATATACCTCAACCCCTGGCAATTTAAGAGATACTGCGAATGTCATATCCTGTTGACTGAAGATTGTAAGTATCTGGATATGGAACAATAGCTTCCAAAACCTGAACAGACTGGATCACTTTTCATTGTGGGCCTTCTGGCTGCAAGATTTTGTCCTCTTTGGTGCTGGATGGCGTTTTGCAGTGCCTCAGACCTCATGCACATACAGTTTGCGGGTCTTTCTAAAGTCATGACTTCTGCTTGATGGGTGGGTAGCAGCCATGGCTAAGAGGACGTTAGCTTGGCTTTTCTGATGTGCTAATTGCTCCCATTCCTGGATTGGCAAGCCTTACTTGTAGTCACTCATGCCCTAATGACCTGCAGATTGAACAACTGTGATGTCCATATGGAGCTCCCCTTGAAGAGTATTCAGAAGCTTCAGCTAGTAAGAAAAGCAGTGGTACAGGTAATTAGTGTGTGCACTGCAAGTACATGTTACACCTTTGATGAGTTGTATCGGTTGCTAGTTTGCTCCTAGATCCAATTCAAGGTGCTGGTTTTAGCCTTTAAAGACCTTCATGGCAAGGGATTGGTTATTGTCTGAGGGACCCAATTACATCAGCCTATTCCATTAGATCTGGCAGATAAGATGTGCTTCAGGTCCTGTCTGCTAGGGACTTATACTTGGTGGGCCCAAGGAGTTATTATGGAATATTCTTCCCCCAAAAAATTAACCCCATTTTTGATATCCCCCAAAGTCCTTAAGACTTTGCTATCTCCTCAGGCCTGGGGCTCCCAAGCAACCAAAAACTCTCTCTGATGGCTCCACTAATGAGTGCGCCATTTTATCCTCCTTTGTCCGGTGTTTGTATGTCTAATTTTTATGGTATTTCTTAATACAGATTTTATATTTTCGTTTTTATTGGTTGTTTTGATCAGAACTGTTGTTCTCCATCCCGAATCGCCTCCGGTGAGATGGGCAGCTGTATAAACTTGATTAATAAATAAATTAAATCGGATTGATGTTTACATGCTCATTGCTGATTTTGTTTAAAGTATCTGTGTTCCAAGTGTGCCTGATTGAACCTAAAGAAAACAACAAATCCTAGTTACAGCAAATTACTTCTGGCTTCTAGTTGGCGAGTAACCAAATATACATCTGTACTGCTAAAAGTTGGGTTGCATAAAATCGGAGGTTTTCAGCGGGAGAATCTTTAGATCCGACCTATTGAGAGTTCAGGTGATCATGGTGAACAGCTTTAAACATTTAGGTCACGTGCAGTGGAGCTAGTATATGAATCTCTTTATTTTATTTCACCTAATGCATCTATTTTTCCTTTTCTCTGGAAGTTTGAGGTAAAATGCCTTCATTTTACCCTTGTGACCACAATTCCCATAAGGTAGAGTGTGCTGAGGGATAATGATTCCCCTAAAGTAGGGGTGTCAAACTGGATTTCTTGGAGGGCCGGATCAGCATTGTAGTTCGTCTTCGTGGGCTGGCAGGGAGTGGGTGGGGAGCCGGGATGGACGCCTCCTGCAGCACCCTGCCAGCCAAAATGGGGCGCAGGGGGCGTACATGGCACCTCATTTTCGGCCTCCATGGTCTTCAGCAGCACTCTCCTGGCCAAAAACACGTCCTATTAGGCCCGTATGTGGCTCATTTTTGGCTGGCAGAGTGCTTCTTGAGGCCAAGGTGGCTGAAAACGGGCCTTGCAGGGCCTCCACGTGGCCTGTTTCTGGCCAGCAGAGTGCTGCTGGAGGCCGGAGAGGCTGAAAACAGGCTGGTCCTTTGATATTTCCAGGCCGGCCCTGAGGACCGATGAGGGCCGCAGGCCTTGAGTTTGACACCCCTGTCCTAAAGCAATCCAGTGAATTCTACAATCAAGAGGGAATTAAATTGTGGAGTCATTTTTCTCTTTTTTTAAAAATTTCATATTTATGCAGGTAGTTCTTGAATTACAACCATTTGAAGTAACAACAGCACTGGAAGGAAAAAGTGATTTACGATTGTTGCAGCATCCCCATGGTTACATGATCAAAATTCAGGTGCTTGGCAACTGGCATGTATTTATGACGGTTGCCGTTTCCCAGGATCATGTGATCATCGTTTGTAACCTTCCCAGGGAAGCTTCCCACAAGCAAAGTCAATGGGGGAAGTTAGAATCGCCTAATGACTGATTGAGTCATTTAAAAACTACAGTGATTCACTTAACAATTGTGGCAAAAAGGTCATAAAATGGAACAAAACTCACTTAACAACTGCCTTGCTTAGCAATGGAAGTTTTCGGCTCAATTGTAAGTCGAGGACTACCCATATAATATAATTAAAGATTACTGACTATTATTTAGATGTACTGAAAATAGAGAAGAGGGGAAAAAACCTATTCTATCCACTCTAATGTAAGATAATAATATTGAAAACATTAAAATTATTTGGCTTTTTTATTCAAAGTTGAATATGAGATTGAAAAAAAAAACCCCACCGTGCTCCTATCAAAGTATTTGTTGTACAATAGAAGTTTTGGTCTTAAGTGAATTATTTAATATTCAAATATTTAAAAACTACTACACTAATGTTCAAACAATATATAATGTCAATAAAAGGAAGAACAAGATGAATGGAACAAAATTAGCAAAAACTAAAATTCCAAAAGCGGAAAAAGAAAAAGAGTTCTCCCTTCTGCCTTTTTTGCACATAATTTGCCATATTTCTAGACATTAAGGTCCTCTTAGAAATTGTATGGTATGTGCTTATATTTGTCCTGCAGTATGATGTGTTGTATGTATGATCTTGTGTGTAATGTCATATTCTCACAAATACTGTATTTTAATGTTCATCTACTTTAAATAAAATTTACTCTCATGGAAAAGTAAAATGGGTGAGTACGGTATCCTTTTAGGGTTGTTACTAAAATTTGCTTTGGACACAAGATCAAATAAGAACATATAAAACTCTGCATAGTATATAGAGTGGATAAAGAAGTAGTAGGAGAATGGCAGGGTCACCCGGTGAAAATTTATGGATAATACCTTCAGGAAGGACAATAGGAAAGAAGCTTTTTGTCATAGAGCACAAAATTAACTCGGGAGATTTATTGCCACAAGAGTTGGCAGCGATCATCAACTTTGATGACTCTAAACCAGGATTAGACAAATCCATGTTCAGGAAGGAAAATGTGTCACAACTGAAATATGGAACTTTGCTACATGTTTAGGACCACAATTGAGCCCCATTTTTGCTCAATTTTTGCTCAATTTAGGACCACAACTGAGCCCCATTTTTTGTCACCAAAAAAAAAAAAAAGATCACATAAGCCTGGGACACCGCAACTGTCCTCAATATGAACCACTTGCCAGGGGTCTAAATTTAGATCACGTCACCATGGGGATGCTGCAAAGGTCGTAAGTGTGAAAAATGGTCATAAGTCACTTTTCACGGCCATTGTAACTTCGATTGGTCATTAAATGAATAGTTGTAAATTAAGGACTACCTATATTTAGGAGATGCTAGGAAACAACAAAAGGGACATGGTGGCTTAGTGGCTAAGATGCTGAGCTTGTCGATCGAAAGGTCGGCAGATCAGCAGTTTGAATCCTTAGTGCTGCGTAACGGGGTGAGCTCCCGTGACTCGTCCCAGCTTCTGCCAACCTAGCAGTTCGAAAGCATGTAAAAAATGCAAGTAGAAAAATAGGGATTACCTTGGTGGGAAGGTAACAGACTTCCATGCGCCTTTGGCATTTAGTCATGCTGGCCACATGACCACGGAGATGTCTTTGGACAGCGCTGGCTCTTCGACTTTGAAATGGAGATGAGCACTGCCCCCTAGAGTCGGGAGCGGCTAGCACATATGTGCGAGGGGAACCTTTACCTTTTTAGGAAACAACAGTGGGAAGGAGATTATTGTTCTCAGGTGCTTTGGTGGACTTCTCCTCTGGAAGGAGCGGGTACCAGATCTGTCTTTGGTCTAAAAATCTTTATTAGGCTCTGCTGCCACTGACGATGACCACCAATAAAATGGGAAGGGAAGTACTCTGGAGAAACTTTGAGGAACACCAACGGAAGACCACCAGAATTTCCTCTGTGGGACATGGGCCCATCCTGAATATCCCAAATAAATTCTCCTTTCTTCGTTCTTCTGCTTTTAGGTATACAAATGCTCTCTGTCCAGCCAGACACCAAACCGAAAGGTTGTGCTGGCTGCAACCGTAAGATCAAGGACAGGTATCTCCTCAAGGCCCTGGACAAATACTGGCATGAGGACTGCCTGAAATGTGCCTGCTGTGATTGCCGTTTGGGGGAAGTGGGCTCTACCTTGTACACCAAAGCCAACCTTATCCTCTGCCGCCGAGACTACCTAAGGTAGGACTGACATTCTTCAGCGCACCCATTGCAATTCTTTTTTCCCCCCATCCCTGTTTGGTTCCCTTCCCTTCCACCGCATGCCGTGTAGCCCAAGTGAAGCCAGCCATTTTTGACTGTTGCTACGGATACCTTGCCACATGGATACACCATGGCAAGCATACAAATGTGGCTTCAAACAGGGGGAGCAGCGCATAGTCTATAAACTGATTTGAGTCCATGCTTTGACACATCTATTCCACTCAATGGGAGATATATTTTTTTAGACGCGCTAAAGTAGCTTTTTGCTGATATGAGTGTGTTCTGCCATGTCTTTATTAACACTAGTGGTAGAATATGTTCGTAGGCAACTGTGTTTAGCGTGATTGCTTAAAAATCTGTCAGATTCCTGTTTTTTCCTTCCCTCTAGGCCAGGGATCTGCAAACTTGGCTCTTTTAAGACTTGTGGACTTCAACTCCCAGAGTTCCTCAGCTAGCAAACTCTTAAAAGAGCCAAGTTTGCAGACCCCTGCTCTAGGCCAATAGTTAGTAGATGATAAAACTATTCCCAGTGCAGACCAAGGGTGCAAGTGATCGGAAGGTTGACAGGTAAAACAGTCGTGGGGAAAAAAATCCTGTCCTAATTTGCCACAGATCTTTGCTTTGCAGTACGCTGCTATCAATACATTCTTGATTCGGTAAATTAAAAAGTAATATTTCTTGGGCTCAAATTCCCCCCCTCCTTTCTATTTCCCCCCCCGACTTTTCTGCAGTGAATGTTGCTAGAATTTGGGCCATTAAGATTTCCTGACAGGACTTAAGCTGCTTATTTTATTTTTCTAAATAACAGTGCAAGTGTTGCTATCCCCTTTCTTCAAATTGTGTAAACACAAAGTAGTTTCTGTGTGGTGGTTGACAGCCAGCATTTTAAATATCAAGGAGAAGGGGCAAGCCACAAAACACACTGGGCCAGAATGCAGGCTTTTTTTTCTGAATCCGATGATTATAAGAGCCTTTTCAGAGCTTGTGAGGATTCATGGATGAACTGTTTTATCTTCGCCAAAAGACGAAACAATGATAAAATCTCTGAAGCAATGATGGTGACAATTATTGTTAGCAGAGACCTTGCCATTTATCTTTAGAATTTGTCCAACGCACCTCGTTATAGGACAACATGCTCAAAGACAATAAAAAAACCACCTCTCAATTTCAGCAATAATTTGAGATGTTTTGTCCCGTTGCACATTTTTAAAGTTCCAAATGGGAAACACTTCTTCATTCTTTCCTGTAAAGACTCGTGCAACATTTCATACAGAGATGCATAAGTATGTGATGTTGTAGGCAAACATTTCAGATATTGCTGGCTATTACCCAGCTGATCCTGCTGAGCGTTGACAGTTCACATCAAAATTATTTTACGTGTCAGTCAGAGATGCTAACACATAATCAGCATGTTTGCTCTCAACATTCAGATGGGAATGTTTAAGGCAAACATCGGGACCTGTTTTGAGAGAACCATAGTAAGGGAAGTGAATTTATTTGACATGTTTGCAGCTGTCTAGATAGCTGCCGTGGTGGAGGACATAGAAATTCTGCTTTTTCAAAAAAGTTGTTTCATTTGGGGGGGGAGAGTTCTGATCTCTTTCCATAGAACTGAATGGAAAAAATGAGAAACTGAGAAGCTGCTAATTTCTAGAGAGGTAGTCCTGTATTTTTTCCACTACCAGAAGTCACACAAATACATACATACATACATACATACATACATACATACATGCAGGTTTTGGTATGTTCGGGTCTTTTCCCATGTAAGATTGGAAGTATTTAGGCAATGTTTCGATGAGATCTCACTCATCATCTTCAGGCTTTGGCTTTGTTCTTATGTGAGCAAAGAACATAAGAACAAAGCCAAAGCCTGAAGATGATGAGTGAGATCTCATCAAAACTTTGCGTAAATACTTCCAATCTTATACAGGAAAAGACCCGAACATACCAAAACCTGCATACATATACCCGTGAAAACCTACGAATACACACACACACACACACACACACACACACACACACACACACACCCCTACCTCTTGGGCACCTTGCTATTAAATAAATTTAAAACACCCCATATTCCATCTATGAGTTTCCCCCAATTCTTCCTTTCGAAGAAATTTCAAGGCAAATTTCTTTTGTCCGGAACTTTGGTGAAAAGTTTCAAAAGGTCACTTCCTAACTTCAAGCAGATGCCGATGAGAATGTGAGAAGGGTCTTTTACCAAAAAAAAGTATATTGATCTTTTTCAGGAGAACTTGGTATGGTGGAATAATACAGCTAAAGTGGGGAATGGAGTTCAGACATTACTGTACTTTTCCGAGTATAAGACACACTTTCTTTCCCCCTAAAAGGAGGATGGAAATGGTGTGTCTTATACATCGAATACAGCCATTTTTGACCTCCTGAAACCCTGCACGTCCCGTTTTTGCCAGAATCAGACCCATTTTTCACAAAAACGGGATGCACAGAGGGTTTGGGAGGCCTGCAAAGTGCTCCTGGGGGCTGGGGAGGGCAAAAACGGGATGCACAGAGGCCAAAACTATTTTTTTCTTGTTTTCCTCTTTGAAATCTTGGTGTGTCTTAAACTCCGGTGCATCTTATAGTCCGAAAAATACGATAACTAGCTTGGAATCACTGCATAGGTGGAAGCAACAGAGACTTGCCCCCCACCCGCACCCCGCTGCCACCTCCCCCACCAAAAAAATCCTTGGAAACTTTATCTGGTTGCTCCCAAGAGAGTGAAGTTAGTCTGAGAAGATTCTTGTTATAGGCGAGTGGCAATCAAGAAACTTTGCTGATCAGCTCATGGTGTCGTTCTGACTGAATCGGAATCAGAGCAGAGCTTGAAGGAGACCTTGGAGGTCTTCTAGTCCAGTCCCTTGCTCAAGCAGGAAATCCTATACCATTTCAAACAAGTGACTGTCCAGTCTCTTCTTAAAGTCTCTTCTGGTTCTTTGCATCTCACATTTGGCCATTTGATAAACTCAGATGTAATACAGGTAGTTCTCAAGTTACAAGAGTTCAGTGACCGTTCGAAGTTACAGCGGCCCTGAAAAAAGTGACCTTTTCATGACCGTTTTTCACACTTAGTGACCTTTGCAGCCGCCTCACGGTCACGTGATCAAACTCCAAGCCTTTGCCCACCGACTCGTATTTATGACGGTTGCAGTGTCCCAGAGTCATGTGAACCCTTTTTCCAAACTTCTGATAAGCCAAGTCAATGGAGAGGCCGGATTCACTTAGCATCCATGTTACTATCTTAGCAACCTCAGTGATTCACTTAACAACTGTGGCGAGAAAGGTCATAAAAGAAATTTTGGGCTCCATTGTGGTTGTAAGTCGAGGGACTACCTGTAATTCTTTTAAGAAATTCCATTCCATTATTGGAATAAGACAAAAAGTGGATGAGAAAAGGACGCAGTATTCTCACATACCCCACCCCCCGCCTTATTTTCTGTCTTTGTTTTAATTTGTTGAGTACAATGAAAAAAGGTACTGTAGCCTTATTCATTTGGAGAAAGTTAAATTAAAAGACTGAAACATGCAATTTTTTTCTGAACCCAGATGGACTAGGAAAAAGTACCAAGATCAACCAATTTTCTTCATAACACCTTCGATTATTTCTGGGGGGAAAAACAAGTTGAGCTTTAGAAAATTCACCTGCCAACTGTCTGTAGTGAGCTCATAAGGCAAGGCGCAAAATAAAATGGATTGCGCGGCAACTTGATTGTTCTGTTACCCATGGGAAACATTAAAAGAAAATGAAATAATTGCCTAGGAATTCCACCGGGGAAAGTGACGGTTATTCAAAATAGACCGCATGTTTTGCATACCAAAATTCCCAGGTTCAAGCCCTGGCGTTTTCAATTAACAGGGTCAGATAAAGAGTGATGGGAGAATTATTCGTTGCCCTCCCAGGGCTAGGCCTGTGTCTACTACAGGTAGTCCTCAACTTACAACGGTTCATTTAATGACCATTCAAAGTTACAACAACACTGAAAAAAGTGATTTAGTACCGTTTTTCACAGATATGACCAGTGGTGGGATTCAGCCAGTTCGCACCACTTCGGGAGAACTGGTGGTTAACTTTCTGAGGAGTTTGGCAAACTGGTTGTTGGAAGAAATCATTAGGGCAGAGAACCCAGTTGTTAAATTACTTGAATCCCACCACTGGATACGACCTTTGCAGCATCCCCATGATCACGTGATCAAAATTCAAATGCTTGGCACCTGGTTCATATTTATGACCCTTGCTGTGTCCCAAAGTCATGTGATCACCTTTTGCGACCTTCTGACAAG
The DNA here is from genome assembly GCF_028640845.1 of Ahaetulla prasina. NCBI lineage: Eukaryota > Metazoa > Chordata > Lepidosauria > Squamata > Colubridae > Ahaetulla > Ahaetulla prasina. Next base: position 87,235,532 of record NC_080545.1, on the reverse strand, counting down.
CAGAGTCAGCAAGGAAACCGGAGTCGCCTAACAACCGTATTATTAATTTAAAATTGCAGCGATTCACTTAACCACTGTGGCCAGAAAGGTCGTGAATCGGGGCAAAACTCACTTAACAAATGTCTCACTTAACAATAGAAATTTTGGCCTGAATTGTAAGTCGAGGACTACCTGTAGTTATCTTGGATCAAAAAAGTTTGAGCCAAAAAAAATAAATAGCTTGATTCCTATGATTTCATGGACAGGTCCGCCTAGATTTTTACCAGGAAATATGGAAGTGGCTTACCACTTTCCTAGTGTTTTAGTATTCTTTCCTGGACTCCCATCCAAGTGTTAAACAGGCCTGACCCTCCTTCACTTTCAAACACAGACAAAGTCAGATACCGCTGCCTGCAATGGCTCTCCTAATCCATAAATGTCTTGAGGTCTCCCAGTTAATACTTGCCTAAAGATTGCAGTACAGGTAATCCTCGACTTACGACCTTAGTTGAGCCAGAATGTTTATGTTGCTAAGTGAGAATTTGTTAAGTGATTTTTGCTCTATTTTAAGAACTTTTATTGCCACACTTGTTAAGTGAATCCCTGTTAGTAGCACTAGCAATAGTACTTAGACTTATATACCGATTCACAGTGCTTTACAGCCCTCTCTAAGCGGTTTACAGGTTCAGCGTATTGCCTCCAGCAATCTAGGTCCTCATTTTACCCATCTCGGAAGGATGGAAGGCTGAGTCCAATCTTGAGCCTGGTGAGATTCGATCTGCCAAACTGCTGGCAGCCGGTGATCAGCAGAATTAGCCTGCAGTACTGCACTGTGCCACCATGGCTAATAGGTTGACCCTCTCTTCTTTGTGGCAGCCCCTCAAATATTGGAATGCTGCTATCAAGTCACCCCTACTCCTTCTTTTTACTCAACTAGACATACCCAATTCCTGCAACTATTTTTTATATGTTTTAGTCTCCAGGCCCTTAATTATCTTTGTTGTTCTTCTCTGCACTATTTCCAGAGCCTCAACAACTTTTTAAATATATATTTTATGTATTGCGGTGACCAAATCTGATGCAGTAGTCCAAGTGTGGTATTGCCAAGGCATTATAAAGCAGTGCTAAGATCATTGGGTGATTAGGAATCTCTGTGTATGTGCCAGCAACATAAGCCACCAGACACTTGAATGCATTGTTCTAAACTGTACCCCTCTAACCACTGCGCCACCACAGCTCTGTACTTAACTCTGTTAAGTTAGTAACAAGGTTGTAAGTGAATCTGGTTTTGACTTTGCTTGTCAGAAGGTTGAAAAAAGGTGAGAATCACATGACCCCGGGGGTTCTATGACAATTCACCATGGCCATCTCGCCACAGGACAACTCACTGCAGGACCAGAGTTACACTAATAACAAAGAAATGGGGGAATAGAATAATTAAAGAAAGGATGCAAAAGGAGGGACAGAATAAAATGTTAATTGAAATATTTATTTATTTATTTTAAATAATTAAAAAGAACTGTTGCATTGTCCCGCAGCAAGTTGTCCCATGGTAAGTTGCGACGCAAGGTGTTGGCTGTGGTGAGTTGGCCATGGTGAGTCGGCAAGTTGGCTGTGGCAAGTTGTCCCATTCCCTGAGCCCGGGACAGTGCGACCGTCATAAATATGAACCACTTGCCGAGCATTCAAATGTTGATCAGGTGACTATGAGGATGCTGCAACCGTTGTAAGTGTGAAAAACGTTCATAAGTCAATTTTCAGTGATATTGTAACTTTGTATGGTCACTAAATGATCTATTTGTGAGTCAAGGACTACCTGTAGTCTCTAGTGAGGTCAAACTACGCTAGATTACACCAGCCAACCAATGATTACACCATTCTCCCATTTTCTGATCTAGCAACAGCAATAGCACTTAGACTTATATGCCGCTTTACGGTGCTCTCTAAGCGGTTTACAGAGTCAGCTTCTTGCCCCCAACAATCTGGGTCCTCATTTTACCCACTTTGGAAGGGTGGAAGGCTGAGTCAACCTTGAGCCTGGTGAGATTCGAACTGCCAAATTGCAGGCAGCCAGCAGCCAGCAAAAGTAACCTGCAGTACTGCACTGTGCCACCGTGGCTCGTCTAGCTAAGGAGCTCCCCCCTCCCTCACCCTGTTGTTTGTGCTTAGACGTGCTATTTATGTTAAACTTCCAGTTGTTGCACTTAAAGTAATTGCCGATAGTCATTTGCCTCATTACATCTGTATATACTTAGCTATGCGATGAACCTCTTTTTTTTTTTAAAGCTCTCATTTTTAATGCTAATTTTGGAGGTCATTAAATGTGTTGTTCCCTTTTGTAGGCAAATAAGCTTTCCTACTGAGATACTGATTTGATATGGATCTGAAGGATAAATTGCATCTACTGATGATCAGATTCAGGTTAAGTTGTGGCTTCAAGGTACAGGCAGTCTTTAACTTGCCACCACATTTGGGTTTGTAATTTCTGGTGGCCATTAAGTGAGTCGCACCCAATTTTACAGCCTATTTTGCAGTGGTTCTTAAGTGAATCACATGGTTGTTAAGCAAATCCGGCTTCCCCCATTGGCTTTCCTTCAAGAGCTGTGGTGGTGCAGTGGTTAGAATGCAGTATTGCAGGCTACTTCTGCCATCCGTCAGCAGTTTGAGTCAAGGTTGACTCAGCCTTCCATCCTTCCGAGGTCGGTAAAATGAGGACCCGGATTGTTGGGCAGGGGTGCAATATGCTGACTGTGTAAACCTCTTAGAGAGGGCTGTAAAGCACTGTGAAGCGGTATATGAGTCTTAGTGCTATTGCTAATTTGGGCACTTTGCTAATGGTTGTAAGACGGGTGGGAAGGTCACAGATCAGGGATAGTATTCACTTACCTTAGCTACCGGTTCGCAAATGTGAGCACGTGTGAGCATGCGCAGAGTATCAAAAACAGGATGTGATGACTGTCGTGTCCCACTCCTCCGCTGACGGCCGGGTCAGGGAAATCCGAATCAGGCTTGCCTCTGCAGCTCTGCCAAAGTCCTAGCAAAGTCCTCAGGGCAGGCAGGAGACCAGAAAGTGACTTCAGCAAGATATGTTTAGACTTTGCCTGACTCAGAGAATGCCAGAAAGCAGGTCCTTTATATAGGCCATGGGGTGTGGCTCCATGACTCAGCACTTATCCAGGCCTGCCCCTCCCTTCCTTCTGTTGCCTCCGTCTATCAAGTCTTCTGACGCGAGGGTCACTCCAGTCTGCAGCTGTTGGCAATTGACCTCCCTCAGGCTCACATGCTGTGGAGGAAGGGGAGGGGTCTAGTTGCTCCGTTTGCCTGGGCATGGAGCCAGAGCTGGGGGCTGGAGATACTTCCTCCTCTTCAGCCTGTCTGGGCATGGAGCCAGGGCTGGGGCCGGGAGGTATACTAGGATATTCCTCCGTGTTCGGAAGCAGATAAGAAGACCCCGGCTGTGGTGAGATCGGACGAGACACAACAATGACCTCTGGGTGGGTGGGCGGAGCCTCCCACAGCCGCTGCTCCTAGTTTGCCTGAGCCGGATAGAACTGGCTGAATACCACCACTGTCACAGATCCATATCAAATCAGTGTCTCGTAACCCCGAGATGCTGCAACCATCATAAAGACATGCCAATTGCCAAGTGTTTGGATTTTGATTGCGTGACACGTTGGGACACTGCAGTGGTCAAAAGTATGAGGATCAGTCATAAATCAGTGTGTGTTTTTTTTTAACACTGTCATAATTTTAAACGGTCCTAAGCCAAGGGCTACCTGCATCCCTTTCATAGGCTTTTAAAGAATCTGTTCTTTTGTTTTAAGCATCTTGAGATGCTTAAAGATACGGTAGTTGTTGCAGATGATGTTTAAACTGTGTTGCTATTAACACATAGGGTGGCTGTGCTTTGAGAGAAAATGGTGTTCTGCTTCAAGTCCTACCAGAAGGCAATTCCTTTTTTTTTTTAATCTATTTTACCCTCTGGTGAGAGGTGGGATTTTTGATTACTCCGGAAGAGTTGAAAAGGTTCATCTGATGCAAACAGCATTGCACTGTTTATAAGCCTTTGCATAGTGATATTGCGCACCATTGAAAAGGGGCAGCATTTATGACATATGACACTGCTTTTGTTGTTTTGATAAAAGCAGCCAGAGCTGTGGACACCAATGGCAGGGTAGTTTTCGCTCTTCCTCCTCAGTTGTCACTTAGTGACAGCCGAAACCTCTGATATCTCTGTTTCTCCAAGTGAGCCCATTGAAAGAAATGCAATTTTAGAACATGTTTCCTGCTTTCTTCTGTTCTTCTCTCTCTTTTCTTCCCCTTCCCTTTTTCCTTGTGTGTTGTGCAATTTTAGACATCGAGGGTGGGGAGTCATCTTTCTCCCCCCCCCCATTTTTTTTTTAGCTAATATGTCTTACTCAATATACTCAGAATTAGAATTTTTTTAAAGATGTGTACCGGAATGGATGCAATAAAGAGGAAGGCTAATAGCATTCAGCAAGACATACTTATTAGCTGCGAATTTGTAAAAAATGGGATCTTAAATTTTATAGATGGGAACTGTTTCTAGCAGAGTATGAGTAATCCTCGGTTTATGACCCATAATGGAGCCTGCCCATCACAGTCGCAAGTTGTAATGGTTGTAAAATGGGTTTACCCATCTGACCTGATTTTACTTTTGTACAGAGGTTCTTTAAGCAAAGGCCACAGTCATTAAGTGACTCAGCGGTTGACAATGGACCAGTTTTGCTGAAAACAGGAAGTAAATGATGGGGGGGGTTTTGGTAAAACTGTCATAAAACTAAGTCACATAACTATGAGTCACTGCATTATTTGCAGGCTGGTACATGCAGGCTGGTTGTATGGTCGTCAGAACTTCAGAACTGAGTCATTAATACTCCCAAGGGGATTTGTTGTAATTTCAAATATTGACTAAGTCAGGGCTCTCCAACCTTGGCAACTTTAAGACCTGTGGACTTCAACTCCCAGAATTCTGGGAATTGAAGTCCACAAGTCTTAAAGTTGCCAAGGTTGGGTTTCAAAATTTTTTACTACCAGTTCTGTGTGTGGGGCTTGGTGGGCGTGGCATGGCTTGATGGGCGTGGCTTGATGGGCGTGGCAAGGGAAGGATAATGTAAAATCTCCATTCCCAACTCACTCCAGGGGAAGGATACTGCAAAATCCCCATTTCCTCCTGATCAGCTGGGACTCAGGAGTCAGAGAACGGATGGGGGCGGGGCCAGTCAGAGGTAGTATTTACCAGTTCTCCGAACTACTCAAAATTTCTGCTACCGGTTCTCTCGAACTAGTCAGAACCTGCTGAAACCCACCTCTGTTGGAGACCCCTGGACTAAGTTACCAGCTGTAAGTTAAGGACTACCTATGCTTTCCTATTCGCCCTAGATTGCTGATGTATTGCAGCAGGAGATTATGGGCAAATCCCCGACGTTACTTTTCCAGCTGTTCACAAAAGGACAGAACTGAAATGCTTTGTATTGTTGAGATGAGTTAAATTTGCCATTTGGCTTCTCTAATGTGGGTTGTCACAACTGCTGCTCCAATTCCTCAATTTCACGGCTAGAAATTCTGCAAGTGATTGTCCCAGCCTCTCTGGACACAGAGTCAGGTTGTGGTAGACAAAAAAACAATTAGGCAATAAGAGAAACAAGGGATCGGCTAGGTTTTAGCTGTCTAAAACAGTGTGAAAAAGAAAGAGAGAGAGAGAGAGAAATATTGAGCCCTGTGTCACAAAAAACAGAGGCAAGGGAGTGTTCTGCAGAAAACCAGCAATTCCCTTCTGTGTGTAGACATCACAATATTTAATTTATGAACCACTGTACTAGTACTGACACATCTCTCCCCCCCACCCCATGAAGGATGTTTGTTTAACGGGCTGATCTTTTCCCCCCCGTCATTCAGATTGGCAGCGATTCCTCTTACAAGTACGGTATTTCCACTTCTATACAATCTGTTATCCCTGACTAATGGCCAAGTGTTATCTTGAAGATGTTTTTTTTCCCCCCACTTTAAAAAAAACCTCATAGGTGTCATCTCAGGAAGGAGGTATTTGAATTCAAAATGCCTTTTCACACTTTTATTAGAAGGAATGTATACAATAGCTAAGAATCTTAATTACAAAATCGAAACAAACCTTTCCCTGCTCTTCCCAACTTAAATGTCTTCAGGCTGGTTTCCACTTCGCTTTGCATTAAAATCATTTTAAAAAGTCTGTACAAGAATGTTGTTCATCTCTCCAAATCCACAGGTTTGTAAACAGCATTCAGGTTTGGCTGCGTTGCCTACGTGTGGTTCATTATTTTCTGTAACGAAGATGTTTTTTAAGGTGCATTTTCACATTTGGAAAACCCTATTAACATTTAAAGTGGCATGGCTATTGAAGGACAATTAAGCTAAATTTGAATATTAATTCTGAAAGTATGAATAAAAGTAAGTGCTTGACCAAAATCCTTCACTGAGACTAATGATGCAAAGAAATAAGTTGCTAGTTATCAGGAACAATTTTGTTCTAAATAACGATTAAAATGTGTACCCATCACAATGCTCCTTATCCATATCTCAGTCAAGTTAGATTATATCTTCTTGTATAATACATATGGAATGGCAATTAAGGTATTGGGAGCCACAGGTTCAAATCTATACTCAGCCAAAGAAAATTACTGTCTTATTATTTTTCAACCCAATCCACTTTATGGCTAAAACATATGAAGAACAGTTGCAGAAACTGGGTATGTCTAGTTTGATGAAAAGAAGGACTAGGGGAGACATGATAGCAGTGTTCCAATATCTCAGGGGCCACCACAAAGAAGAGGGAGCCAAGCTATTCACCAAAGTATCTTAGGACAGGATAAGAAGCAATGGGTGGAAACTAATCAAGGAGAGAAGCAACCAAGAACTAAGAATAAATTTCCTGACATTTAGAACAATTAATCAGTAGAACAACTTGCCTCCAGAAGTTGTGACTGCTCCAACACTGGAAGTTTTTAAGAAGAGTTTGGATAACCATTTGTCTGAAATGATATAGTGTTTCCTGCCTAAGCAGGGGGTTGGACTAGAAGACCTCCAAGGTCCCTTCCAACTGTGTTATTTGATTCAATTCAATTCAATTCGATTTGATTCTATTCTTATAGGTTGATATGAGAAACCTTCTTAATCTCTTGGAATTTCGAGCTAGAAATCCCATTATTCTTGCTAAATCAGATAAACTGATGTGTCTTTTTAAAATATCTTTTATTAGAGTTTACTGTAGTATAAAATACAAATGGGAATAAAGATCAGGAAAGAAAGGAGAAAGGAGTGGAAGAATACAAAGACAAAGAAAGAAAAGCAGTGGTTCTGACTCTTTTCTGTGAAGTGGAATACAAAAATAAATTTGCAACCTCAACTTTTGGTTTTGCTATCCAGTGGATACAATCCATTTCTATAAAAGTAACTTTAATTTAATCATCAAATCTAAAATCAAAATTTGATATATATTTTTCTGTTTTGAGCATAAAGCCCAGAAGCTGTTTCCAAGTGAAAACAAAACTGGATAAGTTCTTCTCTTTAATTCAAACTTTGCTTTGCTATCTCAGCCAATTCTATCACTTTTTAAATAACTTGAGTCTTGAAAATGGACCCGATGCCTTCTTTTTCAGTCTCTTCCAGTATCCTCTCCAAATATTTAATATAAGTCCATGTGGGTGCTCCAACACTGGAGCTTTTTAAGAAAAGACTGGACAACCATTTGTCTTAAATGGTATAGGGGTGGAGATTGGACTAGAAAACCTCCAAGGCCTCTTCCAATTTTGTAATTATGTTACTCATATTTAAATATTATAGACCAGTTTGAACTTTCTGGATATCCCCAGTTGTGTGCATCAGTCTAAGTTCCAGGGTTCTTTTGAGGAAGGAACCATTAATTATTTCGAGTCACTTATCTGTTGGTTGGTTGGTTGATTGATTGATGCAATTGACAAGAACTGTGGGCCCCCATGTTGGAATAAGATGGTTTGTGACAACTAGCATCATGTTCTTTTCCATTTCCTGCCTTCAGAGAAGCTTTGGGTTCACCGTACATTATTTTTTTTCTAAATCATTTTTATACCAACTTACAGTGAGCACGTACTTTTGCAAAGTTCCATCAGAATTGCAGGATAGCTGATCATATCGTTACATTTGGGTAGCTGCCTCTCGCCAACTTGAAAGCTTGAGGATTCTCTGTAAAATATAATAATAATAATAATAATAAAAAATAATAATAATAACAACAGCAACAGAGTTGGAACAACAACAACAACAGAGTTGGAAGAACAACAACAACAGAGTTGGAAGAACAACAACAACAAAAGAGTTGGAACAACAACAACAACAGAGTTGGAAAGGACTGTCATGTCCCACTCCTCCGCTGACGGCCGGGTCAGGGAAATCCGAATCAGGCTTGCCTCTGCAGCTCTGCCCAAAGTCCTAGCAAAGTCCTCAGAGCAGGCAGGAGACCAGTAAGTAACTTCAGCAAGATAAGTTCGACTTTGCCTGACTCAGAGACTGCCAGAAAGCAGATCCTTTATATAGGCCATGGGGTGTGGCTCCATGACTCAGCACTCATTAAGGCCTGCCCCTCCCTTCCTTCTGTTGCCTCCGCCTATCCAATCTTCTGATGCGAGGGTCACTCCAATCAGCTGTTGGAAGTAAACTTTCCTCAGGCTCACATGCTGTGGAGGAGGGGGAGGGGTCTAGCTGCTCCATTTGCCTGGGCATGGAGCCAGGGCTGGGGCCGGGGGATGCTCCCTCCTCTGCAGCCTGCTTGGGCATGGAGCCAGGGCTGGCACCGGGAGGTGCCCCCTCCTCTGCAGCTTGTCTGGGCATGGAGCCAGGACTGGGGCCGGGAGGCATACATTCCTCCGTGTTCGGGAGCAGATAAGCAGACCCTGGCTGCGGTGAGAGTGGACAAGACACAACAGGGACCTTGGAGGCCTTCTACGCTCCCAACATGAAATATCTTAAAAATTAAGCTGCCCAGTTCTGTGGGTGTTTTTCTCCCTGGAAGACAATCTAGTCAGAAGATGAGAAGCTATTCCATTTTTTTCCTCCTCTATGTGTGTGTGTGTGTGTGTGTGTGTTTATTGGGGGGAAGTAGCTAAAATGATGGGAGGGAGAAAATGAGGATGCTGTCCCCAACCCCTGGTCCATGGACTGGCACCAGACTGCAGCATGCCAGAAACCGGGCATTTGTTGAGTTTTTATGCCTTGCAAAGCTGAAGGCATCTCTGAAGGGCCTTAATTCTCCTCCCCAACAGAACCATCCCTGCCCCACCTTGTGATAACAACTGTCAAGTGCTGGAGAAATCAGGTAATCCAGGCACTTCAAATGAACATAGCGGTTTATTACAAGCTTAAGCTCTCTACAAGAATCTGAACTACTAACGGTCAAAGTATAACTTGATGATAGAGAAGAGTCAAAGGAATTCAAGGTGGGCCGGACTTAGATTTCTTGTGGATGTGAAATGACTTATGACTGAAGTTGCGTTTGACTCCCTCCCTTGGTCTCAGCCTGTTCATCTCCTACAGAAGCCTTCAAGGGCCACCCAAATTCCTTGGGGTATCCACTGACCTAAAACTGCACAATGGAGACTATCCACCCTATTGCATTAAACCCTTAACTGCCCATCCTCCCAAACAATCATCGTCCAATGACCTTCTTATTCTCCAATCAAATTGAGGTACTGCGTGGCCCTTGTGCTCTCTGTCTGTGAGCCTTGTTATTTTTCTTGTAGAAGTTTCATGACCTGCCTAGGTAACCTCATCAGTCCTAGAAGAGAGTGGGGTTTGCTCTCTTCTTAAATAAAATGGCTTGCCCTGACAGTGTTGGTGGGAGAGTTCTTGGTGGTTTTTTTGATTAGGTTGTTATTTACTGTTTGACTGTTTGTCTGAGTTGGTAGTTCCTTGACTGTCAATTACAGGTAGTCTTGTACAGCGGTGGGTTTCACATACTCTTACCACCAGTTTATCCCGTGCGTGCATGCTTGCTTTGCGCGTGTGTGCGCCTTCCACGCATGTGCCCAGCCTTCCATGCATGCACCCGGCCATATATATATAGCCATATAATATATAATATAATATAACATATATATATATAATTTTATATATATATATATATAATGTTTTCTGAGGTTTTCGGGTGTTTGTATGTAGGTCTTTGGTTATTGGGTTTTCTCCCGCGTAAAATTGGAAGTGTCTTGGTGACATTTAGGTGAAGCGTCGCCAAGACACATCAATTACACGGAGAAAACCCGAATAACCAAGACCTACATATATATATATATATATATATATATATATATATATATATATGTATATGTATATATATATATATATATATATTTGTTTTCTGAGGTTTTCGCGGGTGTTTGTATGAGGTCTTCCACCCAATCAGTTCAAACCCCACTAGCAGTTAAAAGGAAGAAACAGCTGCAATCACATTGCTCCCAGAAGCACGAAGCTGAAGTCTGAAGATGACGAATGAGACTTCGTCGAAACGTCGCCAAGACACTTCCAATTTTACGCGGGAGAAAACCCAAATAACCAAAGACCTACACATATATATATATATATATATATATATATATATATATATATATATATATATATATATATATATATATATATATATATATATATATATATATATATATATATATATATATATATATATATAGCCATATAAACATGGCTATATATTCCGGGGGGGGGGGCGGGCGCACCCGCAGTCACCTCTACCAGTTCACCCGAACCGGCTGAATACCACCTCTGGTCCTGTACCACAATTGAGCCCAACCTTTCTTTTGCTAAGTGACACTTAGTCACTTAGTTGTTGTTAAGTGAATTTTGCCCCATTTTATGATCTTTCTTGCCACAGTTGTTAAGTTAGTAACACAGGAATCTGGCTTCCCCATTGGCTCTGCTTGTCAGAAGGTCACAAAAGGTGATCATGTGACTCCAGGACACTGCAACCGTCATAAGGACGAGTCAGTGGTCAAGTGCTGAATTTTGATCACATAACCATGGAGGGGCAGCAACATTTGTAAGTGTCAAAAACGGCGATGAGTCACTTTCTTCACTGCCGTTGTACTTCAGTCACTGAATGAATTGTTGTAAATTGAGTATTATTTGTACCAACTCAGACAAATGATCAAATCATAAATAACAGCCTAATCAAGGGACATCCAAGATCACTGCTGCCAATATTGACAGGGCAAGCCACTTGCATATATAACCCTCTCTCCCTTCCAGCACTGATGATGTTACCTAGGCAGGTTGTCAACTCTGAAGCTGGCCTGACTGAGGCCATCTTGGAGGCTTCAGTGTTGCCACAATGGTGTGGAGGGGAGAATAGAGAAAGCTGAGATCTTGTAGCCAAAACAAAATAGCTTCCCCTGAGAACCAAGGACATTCCCACAGGTGGCTGAAAAGAGGAAGAGTGAAGTTTCCAAGCAACTGGACAGCACCTTGATTGGACCATGTGACTGATCGTTTGGGAAAGAGAGGAAAACTTTTTCTTTTTTGCAACAAAATTTCATTTTAATGTATGCTGATTACTGTACATTTAAAGTAACAATAAACTTATCCCATCCCATCCTATCCCATTCTGTATTTTCTAAGGGGGGGAAACTTTTAATTAGGTGAAAAATCGCGGAACCTTTAGAGTCAGTTTTCAGCAGTCTGTGCCAGTACGATATACCAGATAAACTTGTTCTTTGAGGAACCTGCTTGTCTCGGAGTTCTGTTTGGTATGGGTGTATTGTTTGGAACCCTGACACAGGTAATGAAACATCTAGAAGAAAACAATCAGGTTCAGAGGACACCAAGGACCCCACAGCTCAACCCTGATCTGCAAATATTCTCCTCTAAGGTTGACATCTTGGCAGACCGAGAGCAAAGATTTTGACCTACTGCAGATCAAAAATAATCCTTGGTGGCAAAATTGCCGCATAGGCAGACCCAGTGGGGGAGCTCAGAAGTTCTCCTAGGAGTTTACATGGTGGGGTGCTGTGCCATCCTGCTGCTGAAGCTGCTATCTAGCCATGTGGCATGAAACTAAATGAAAGCTTGGCAACTATAGGCAATTCAGTTGCATTAACTAATGAGCTTCATCGAATGCGATGAAAAGGCGGAAGTGCAGCTGCGCCAATAGGAGCAATTTAGGTCAATCACCCTTTTCACTTTGTGTTTTTAACTAGGCGTACCCTGCTGAGCATCCAATGACTACAAAGTGCCATTTCGTTTCCGATTTAATTTTTGGCAGCATTTTTACCGAGGCACAAGCCATTCACACACGCAGCTAAATTATCTTGGAGTTGGAGACTTTAACTCCAGCACGGTGATGCTAAATATCGGAGTGTTTTGCATCTTGGCAAACAATACAATTCCCTTCTCTGACTCTCAATCTTATCCACCCATCCCTTTCCGCCTAATGTGTCTTGAATTAATACACTACATGCCACCATAATAATAATAAATATTTCGAATAGACAAAAAGCTGGTCTAGAGAAGATGACCCAACTGACTATATTCAGAGTCAGAGAGATGTAGAAATCACTTTCCTCTTTTTTAATTCTCCTATGTCTATTAAAAGTCTCCTTACAATGTTAATTAGACTTACACTTCGTTGCAAGGATTTGCTTGGACAGACGGTTCTTTCATGGCTGAAGTAGTGCTGAATTGAAAGTGTGGATAGAAGCACAAATAGGCCAATGTAAATGCTGATACAGAAAAACGATTGGCGGGTTTTCTCCCATCCGTTCCCACAAAGCAGAAGTACAACATTTTTGTTAACTGACTTGCAAGCCCCTCTTAGCGTTCCATTGTTTAAATTAAATTTATTTTAATTAAAATTTATTATTTCATTTAAAAAAATAATCTGAAGATCTCCAACTCGCCTAGAAAGGGCTCCCCACCAAATTGCAAGACAAAGAAATTTAATCTCTAAAACCAGCGGTTACAATTTGATAGTGTAATGGGGAGGAGACAGATGCGAGCCTACAGAATAGCTTACATTGTAGATGCACGTAGGTTGGTTTGATATTTGTGTCTAGAACAGCTTGGAGAATAAACAAATTGAATATTTTTTTTGTTACAACAGAGGTAGTCCTTGACTTACGACTGAATGATATTGAAAGAACATCAAATTTTGAAAGGCTGTCATTGTTTTCCCGTTTCTTTTGCTTCACACACTTGGCGGTATTTTGGTATTGCATGCATAAAGGTTCTTGCACCCTACAAAAGGATATATTTTTATAATAAAGAAATTAAGAATTAAGATCAACAGCAGTAGTCTATTCCCATTCACTATATTTTTATTTATTTATTTGCATCCTAGCTTTATTATTTTTACAAATAACTCAAGGCAGCTAACATACCCAACATACCTTCTTCCTCCTCTTATGTTCCCCACAACCACAATAGTTGGCTTGGGCTAAGAGAGGATAACTGGCCAGAAGTCACCCACCTAGCTTCCATGGTTATAGAGAGACTAGAACTCACCATCTTCCGCTTTCTAGCCTGGTGCCTTAAAATTGACCATTAAAAATGTTTTATATAATAAAACGTTATCCAGATAAATGAATTTATATACTGTAATTCACAATATTTTCTGAAGGAGATTTTCAATTTTCCTAGAACGGGGGTCTGCAAACTTAGCTTTTTAAAGACTTTTAAGACTTATGGACTTTAACTCCCAGAATTCTAGGAGTTGAAGTCCACAAGTCTTAAAAGAGCCAAGTTTGTAGACCCCTGTCCTAGAACAATCTATATCAAGGCTCAGTAATGTGGTGCTTATAAGGGAAGAAGCGGCTCCTAGATATATATTTATTTATTCTTCCTAAATGTCCATCAGTTGTTTTGACCCACCTGACATCTTTTTAATTGCTAGCTTATAGCTCTGTGTCTATTTGCAGGAATGCCTTTGGATCAAAAAGTTCTTATTGGGATGGTAGAGAAAGAGGTATTGAGGTACCAGAATTCTAGGAGTATAGAATTCCATAGTGTCGGGCACAAGAAATCAGGAACCAAGGTTGCTCAAATGCGTTCAAGTTTAATCCATGCTAGCTCACTAGAAGAATGGTCAAGGCAGAATCAACGGAATTCAAGTAGGGTTGGACTTAGTTAGATCTCTTGTGGGTACGAAGGGACTCCAAACTGATGATGCACTTGACCCCTCCCTTGGGCTCAGTCTGGTCATCTCCTACACATAGTTCTCTAGGTATCCTCATCCTTTGTTTAGGAAGGTGCCATGGCGGACACCATAATGAACAGCAAAATCCGCAGGTAAAATAAAATACTAGCCGCTCTGAAATCTGAATCGGTTTACTACCGGTTCTCTGGCTGCGCACTGCACAATGCACACCACGTACCAAATGTGAGGTGTGCGCTCGTGCAGTGCACACCAAAAGGAGGCATGGGGTAGGTAGAGCAGTGTGCTGGGGGGAGGTGAAAAGCTGTGATGCGCAAATTTTATTTTTACTTTTAAAATCTTTTTTTTTTTTTACAACCCCTTCGGCCGAAGAGGTTGCAAAAAAAATGCTTTTAAAAGTTAAAAAAAAAGGCTCTGATGATCACGCGGCTCAGCTGTGATTGTCACAGCCTCTTTTTTTACCTTTTAAAAGCATTTTTTTTATAACCCCTTCAGCCAAAGGGGTTGTAAAAAAATGCTTTTAAAAGTAAAAAAAAAAGCCTCTGACCATCAGGCAGCTCAGCTGGGATCGTCACAGCCTTTTTTTACTTTTTAAAAGCATTTTTTTTTTTACAACCTCTTCGGCCGAAGAGGTTGCAAAAAAATGCTTTTAAAAGTTAAAAAAAAAGGCTCTGATGATCACGCGGCTCAGCTGTGATTGTCACAACCTCTTTTTTTACCTTTTAAAAGCATTTTTTATAACCCCTTCAGCTGAAGGGGTTGTAAAAAAAATACTTTTAAAAGTAAAAAAAAAAGCCTCTGACCATCAGGCAGCTCAGCTGGGATCGTCACAGCCTTTTTTTACTTTTTAAAAGCATTTTTTTTTTTACAACCTCTGTGACCGAAGACGTCCGAACTGGGAGCATTTCACCCCTGCGCTCACTCCATGTGAACACTTCAATTCACTTTCCGGACCATGGCTCTGTCATTTGTTTTAATATGTCCGTTCTGTTTAGTTAGTCTGTTCGTGTGCATTTCTAAAAATAATCGGGCTGAAATTGAATACTTAAGCATGTCCCTTAATTGCATAATTGTATGCACTTGTTCACAAAAAAATGTGGGTTGTTCTTTATATATACATATATACCTCAGTACTGAAGGGCTGTCACAGAGCAGAGAGGGTTGTCCTGCTCTCCAAAGCACCTGAGGGCAGGACAAGAATTCAAGTGTGGGAGATCATTAAAGAGAGATCCAACCTAGAATTAAGGAGAAATTTCCTGACAGTGAGAGCAATTATTCAGTGGAATAGCTTGCCCCCAGAATTTGAAGGTGCTTCATCACTGGAAGTTTTCAAGTAGAGACTGGACAGTCATTTGTCCAGAATGGTATAGAGCCGTGATGGTGAACCTATGGCACGCGTGCCCAAAATAGCACATGAAGCCATGTCACCCGGCACGCGCGGCCTTGCCTGTTTGTCTTCCGGGTTTCTGACACATGCGCACGTGATGATCAGCTGTCCTTGGCACATATGGCAATGCCAAAAACCGTTGTGTGCATGTGCGCAGCCAGCTGATCGTTGGGCGTGCATGCATGCTGGAACCCAGAAGTTTAACTTTTCCAGAGCACAGCCCTGATGAGCACGCATGCGCAAGCAACGTTTCCACGCAACCTTGTCAGACCTTGGTGCCAAAAAGGTTTGCCATCATTGGTATAGAGTCTTGTTTGAGTAGGAGAACTAGAACAGGGGTCTCCAACCTTGGCAACTTTAAGACTTGTGGGCTTCAACTCCTAGAATTCCTCAGCCAGCAAAGCTTCTGGGAATTCTGGGAGTTGAAGTCCACAAGTCTTAAAGTTGCCAAGGTTGGAGACCCCTGAACTAGAAGACCTCCAAAGTCCTGTCCAAGCCTTTTATTCTATGTTCTATATAAATGAATTATATGGATCCATATAAATGTTCAAAACATTGTTTGCATATATTCAGAATAGAATAGAATAGAATAGAATAGAATAGAATAGAATAGAATAGAATAGAATAGAATAGAATAGAATAGAATAGAATTTTTATTGGCCAAGTGTGATTGGACACACAAGGAATTTGTCTTGGTGCATATGCTCTCAGTGTACATAAAAGAAAAGATACGTTCATCAAGGTACAACATTTACAACACAATTGATGGTCAATATATCAATATAAATCATAAGGATTGCCAGCAACAAGTTATAGTCATACAGTCATAAATGGAAAGAGATTGGTGATGGGAATGATGAGAAGATTAATAGTAGTGTAGATTCAGTAAATAGTTTGACAGTGTTGAGGGAATTATTTGTTTAGCAGAGTGATGGCCTTCGGGGAAAAACTGTTCTTGTGTCTAGTTGTTCTGGTGTGCAGTGCTCTATAGCGTCGTTTTGAGGGTAGGAGTTGAAACAGTTTATGTCCAGGATGCGAGTGATCTGCAAATATTGAGCCAAGAATAGCATGATATAGTTCAGAAAAGCTAAAAAGTTTGTGGAGCATTAACCAATCTCATGTGTCCAATCACACTTGGCCAATAAAGAATTCAATTCAATTCAATTAGCTGTGAAGGTGTGCATCCCAGCCACTTCCAATTAGAATTCATTAAGACCTATTTTCCAAATTATCCCAAACTTAGGATGTTGTGTTGTGAGGCCAGATTTAATGCTTTTTGTCAGGAGGGGAGGGATATATGGCGTTCTAGTTAAAGATTGCTTTTTCTTATTATAAATTCAGAAGGGTTTGTACCAGGGATGCAATGATTTAGCTGGTGGGCACTGTCAGCCCCTCTACTTCCAAATGTTGCTGAAAGTGAGAAGTTGAGATTTCTGGTAGGATAAAAGGACACCCAATATTTTGGCAAGAGAATGAATGTTTCCTAAACCAGGGGTCTGCAACCTTGGTCCCTTTAAGACTTGTGGACTTCAACTCCCAGAGTCTCTCAGCCAGCAAAGCTGGCTCAGGAACTCTGGGAGTTGAAGTCCACAAGTCTTAAAGGGACCAAGGTTGCAGACCCCTATCCTAAACATCTCCAGAAGAGGGGAAGATGCTTTACCTTAGAATCAATTTCCAGTTCTACTTCGCTGAAGTTGAAAGCTGGGTGATTAAGCTGGTTCAGAGGTGGGGACACAAGAGTAAGAAGATACCGATTAGACAGAAGTTTGATGCTGGAGCTGAGATTTAAGTTTAGTTCCTGGAATCTTGACAAATCCTGTTGAGGTGGCAGGCAAAATATCTCTGTTGAGAATAGGGTCTCAGGTTTTAAGTATGCAACAAAGAATACCAGAATTGGAAGGGACCTTGGATAGTCTTCTAGTCCAGGAGTCTCCAACCTTGGTCCCTTTAAGACTTGTGGACTTCAACTCCCAGAGTTCCTCAGCCAGCTCTGCTGGCTGAGGGACTCTGGGAGTTGAAGTCCACAAGTCTTAAAGGGACCAAGGTTGGAGACCCCTGTTCTAGTCCAACCCTCTGCTCAGGCAGGAAACCCTGTACCATTTCAAATGAATGGTTGTCCAATCTCCTAAAAATCTTCAGTGTTGGGGCATCCACAACTTCGGGAGGCAAGTTGTTCCACTGATTAATTGTTCTAACTGTTAGGAAATTTCTCCTTAGTCCTAGGTTGGTTCTCTCCTTGAGTAGTTTCCATCTATTCTTCTTGTCCTGCCTTTAACTACTTTGGAGAATAGCTTGACTCCCTCTTCTTTGTGACAGCCCCTTAGATATTGGAACACTGCTATCATGTCTCCCCTAATCCTTCTTTTCATTAAACTAGACATACCCAATTCCTACCAATGTTCTTTGTTTTATCTTCTAGTCCCCTAATCATCTTTGTTGCTCTTCTCTGCACTCTTTCTAGAGTCTCAACATCTTTTTTTACATTTTGGCGACCAAAACTGGATGCAACATCCCAATATGTGATCTTAACCAAGGCATTATAAAGCGGTATTAACACTTCACAAGATCTTGATTCTATCCCTCTTATTAGTGCAGAAATTATTGTTAAAAGAAGCAGAGGATGAATTGGAAAACCTGTTTAAGATGGCTGAGTAAGTGCAACTGAGTAATGGATCTCAATCAATTGCATTCAGTAGGATGAATGGATTGCTTTCTGGCAGATATTGGCGTGCTTATTAAGGACAAAAGACTCCGTCTTGGTTCTTACTATTTCTCTACTTTTTGAGGCAGGAGAAGTCATCAAAATGTTGGGTGTTTCCCCCCCCCCCCCATTTTCAGTTTCAAAGAAAAGAAGAAGCTGGAATTCCAAGCTAAAGCCAATTCTGCAAATTTGCTGTGTTCTTATCTGATATTACACAGACACGAGGCTATTACAAACAGTAATACAAATGCTTGTTTATTTTCAGGGCTGTGGTTTTATTGGAAATCACAAGATTTCATTGGAAATCACAAAAAAAAAGAGTGAATCCTTTTTTTCTCCCCTCACTCCCCAGATTTTATTTTTATCTTACGATTTATTATCATCAATGACACGTCAGCTTGAGGGAGAAGTATAAGATGCTAAACAAGAGAACAAAGAAAATAGTTTTGTAGTATTCCACTTATATAATTTTATTTTTAATATTGTAAGCCGCCCAGAGTTATCCTCGGTAAGATGGGCAGCCAATAAATTTTATACATAAGTAAGTAAAAAATAAAATATATAAGAAATAATCAAATTAGTAACAAATCAACATAAAAAGGATGAGGACCATCAAGATATCTAAAACATGTTGTCTGGCCATGAACTAAAATCAAACCGAATTGCTGCAGAGTAAGCTAAAATGTTGCTTGCTGTCAAGGGTGCACTTAAATACACTTGTAGAATACTGGAACCAAAAATGAATACTGGAACCAAATTCTCTGTGTCAGGGGTCTCCAAGCTTGGTCCCTTTAAGACTTGTGAACTTCAATTCCCAGAGTCCCTCAGCCAGCTGGCTGAGGGACTCTGGGAGTTGAAGTCCACAAGTCTTAAAGGGACCAAGCTTGGAAACCCCTGCTCTGTGGTATAGAATTTAGTAGATTTGGAGGTCAGTTATAGATGAACCTACATCAGTCAAAGATCTGTGACCACAGATGATATCTGAAGAATATCGGGCTTTGGGAAGCTCTCTCTGAGTTCATTCATATATAGCTGTGATGGCGAACCTATGGCACGCGTGCCCAAATTGGCACATGAAGTCATGCCTGGCATACAGGGCCTTGCCTGTTTGTTTTCCGGGTTTCTGGTGTGCATGCGTGCGTGACAATTAGCCGTCTTTCGCACATGCGGCTGTGCTAAAAACCAGTGGGCGCATGCATGCCGGTCAGCTCATTGTCATGTGTGCATGGCACCAGAACCCAGAAATTCGGCTTTTCCAGAGCGCAATCCCGCCACGTGTGTGGCAGTGTTAAAAACCAGCCTGTGCACGCGAGCCGGTTAGCTGATCATTGGGCGCACATGCGCGCTAGAACCCAGAGGTTTGGCTTTTCCGGAGCGCGGCCCCATGCGCATGCGATGTTACCATTCGCCATCACTGATATATAGCATTAAATTACGGTGTGCTTCAAAATGATTTGAATGAGCAATAATTGGCAGGATTCATGCAACAACTTATAACCGCTGTGCCAAACATTGCTTTATTTTTAGTGCACCAGAATCCTTTTCCTTTCTACTGAGTTGTTGAACTTGATCTATGTAGAAATCTTTAGGCGAGCCTCTAAACATGGAAAAAAGTTTATTTGTTTGTAGAGTTTCCCTACTTACAAAATTAGCTCATGTCTTGGAGATTGCTTTTGAACGTAGACTGGAGGTAGCAAAGGAAAGTCCATTCAACTTTTCTTTCGAGCACAGCTAGATTTTGCTAAGGTCTGCTTCCACTGACTCTAATCATAAAGTCAGCTGGGTGACTTTGACCCAGTCCCTCTCTCTCCCAGCCCTAGGATAAAGATGATGAGGAAGGGGGGGGGAGTTAAATGAGTGTGTAAATTATCATACATAAAGGGCTGATTAGGAGACCAGAAGGGAGCCCCAAAGATGCATCTTGGTAACGGAGAAGGTGCAAGGTTACTGTAACTCAGTGTAATGAATTTTACAATCTCCCATGTCCTTGAGAGCAGTTTAAAAAGCCTTCAGTGGTCGATATGGGTGATCCAGGGGCCTTCAGATGATCTTTATTGACCACTCAATTTACTAATGCTGAGAAATTGCAAAGGTGAACCTGTTAAATGCAGAAAGAGTTATGTGAATAGAGCAAACAAACAAACAAAAAAGGAAACAACCCCCTCCCTCCCTCCCTTTCTCTCTGTATTTCTCTCTCTCTCTCTGTTTCCCTCTGTGTTCCTCCTTCTGTATTTCTCTTTCTCTGTTTCTCTCTCTTTCTGTGTGTATTTCTCTCTGTGTGTTTCTCTGTATTTCTCTCTCTGTGTGTTTCTCTCTCTCTGAGTGTTTCTCTCTCTCTGTTTCTCTGTGTTTCTCTCTGTGTGTTTCTGTTTCTCCATTTTTTTCCTCTGTCTCTCTCTCTCTGTTTCTCTCTGTGTGTGTTTCTCTGTGTGTGTTTCTCTCTGTTTCTGTTTCTCTCTCTCTCTCTGTTTCTCTCTGTTTCTCTCTCTCTGTTTCTCTCTGTTTCTCTCTCTCTCTGTGTTTCTTCGTTTCTCTGTTTGTGTGTGTTTCGGTGTTTTTCTCTCTCTGTATGAGTTTCTTTATGTGTGTGTGTATATGTGTGTGTGTGTTTCTGTGTTTTTTCTATGTGTCTCTGTTTCCCTCTCTCCCTCCCTCCCTCCCTCTCTCTCTCTCTCTCTCTCTCTCTCACACACACACACACACACACACACACACACACACAACTGTTAAAGCACTAGAAAAATCAACCTCTAGCAATTCACTGGCAGGTTATCTTGTGAATTCTCAGCCGGACGACTTGAGCAGAATGGTTTCTGATGTATTGTTTCTGATCACGGAGCTATAGAATTGGAAAGGGTTGTTTTAAGCTGCCAGGCCCAGTCATCACTCCCTACAATAAAACAAATTCAAGTATCCATTAGCAAGTGGTTGTCCAACCCTCTGCTCGAAGGCCTCCAGTGAACAGACTTCTTTAGATTATTGGACTGAGTGTCAAACTGCTCTTACTGTAAGAACATTTTTTTTTTTTGCTAACGTTCAATTGGAATATGGTGGTTTTTTCCCACTATAACTTAAACCCATTATTCCATAACCTTCCTTTCTCAATGATGGAGGACAAGCGTTCTTCTGTGACAAAATCCTTGAAGAGTGCTGTCGTATCTGCAAACAGACGCACAGGCTTCTTTTCCCAAACCAGACACGTCCATTTCTTCAATCTGTCTTCCCTAAAACTTATTTTCTAGTTCTGTGATCCTCTTTATTACTCTTTTCTAAAGCTATTCCTGTACAAGCACTGGAAAATGCAAAATATAGTGGAGCAATTACTTCCCTTGATTTGGACTTCTGTGGAGGCAGCCTAGAATCGCTGTTGCCCGTTTTATAGCCGTTTCACACTCCCGACTCGTATTCAAATTGTAAGCAACAACTGTGCCAAACTCATTCGCACAAGTATTTTTATCAAGCCAGACGTCCCCATGCAGGACTTGTGCGTTTTATTTTATTTCCTAGATGAATAACTTTCCAATTGTGTCTTGTATTTCCTGCTGTTGATTTTCAGAACATTTCTCTAACCAGTCAGGATCACGCTGTTTTGTTTTTTTTTAAATAATCCTGAGGAAGTAACTGAGCTATCCTTTTCAATTTTATGGCATCAGAAAATTTGATAAACATCCCTTCTGCCTCGTTGAAGATATTAAAAGTATTGAGGTATTCTTTTCTCATTTCTCTAGTTTGGAATAATCTAAAGACTGTTCTTGTTGCCGAACAACCCCTTTTTATTCAGAACTTCAGGGTTTTTTATGGCCTTGCTTTAATTTTAAGCTGGTGAATAATCCTTCCTTCCATCTTTTTCTTCTTTTGTGTTTTTAGATCCGCATTATTTCTAGTGATTTATTCTGCCTGTTGCTTTCCCCTGCAGTAGTTTGCAATTCTGCTTTTAGTATCTTCTTCATTGTTAGCAAGTCTCACCCATCAGCTTCTCTTACTATGGAATTCTTGTGGTGTTGTGAATTTATCAAAATCCACTTTCTTGAAGTTCAAAAGGCATTCCTAACTATTTCCATGTTCTGTTTCTCTTAAAAAGCAGAATTCCAACCTTGTATAAACACCTTCTCTCAGTTTTCTTATTCCTTTCAATTTCCTGGACTGGGACCTCCCTTATCTGTAAATATCAAGTCAAGGATAGCTGATCCTCATAGTGGGTTTTTTTTTCCTATCTAAAGAAGAAAGCTACCAGCAAGAAAGTTAGAAAATTCAACGGAAGTACCATATTGCCAGTTTGTCTCTCAACTTATTATTATTATTATTATTTTATTATTTATTAGATTTCTATACCGCCCTTCTCCCGAAGGGCTCAGGGCGGTGTACAGCCAGAATAAAAAACCCCAAAACAATACAACATACAATTAAAACAAAATTAAAAAACTTATTATACAATTTGGCCGAAAAACATTAAAACATTTAAAATTCTAAAAACCCATTAAAATTCATATAAAATTTAGAAATATAAATTTAAAATACAACAAAATTTAAGTGTTTTGCTTTTGTTTTTTTCAGAAAAATATGCTAATTGATCCTGTAAAGCATAATCCATATCTTCTCCCTAGTTGGGGAGTTAACAGTAGAGCATTCATGCGGCTTTATTCATTCCTCCAGTTGTCTATGGAGATTCTCAATCATCCATGTCATGGTTATCCCAAAGGTATTTTTTTCAAAAAGCCAACTGGGCTTTCTTTGTTTTTGCTTGAAGACATTCCTCTTCTCATCCAAGAAGCTTCTTCAGTTCTCTTGGAATAGGGGTGGGTTTTACTCACCTTTGCTACCAGTTCACTCTCTCGTGCAGACTTCCTCACACACATGCCACTTCTGCACATGCTCAGATTGTATTTGATGACGTCCGGGCGGGTGGGCGGAGCCTCCCGCTGCTGTTGCTACCGTTTCGCCCGAACCGGGGCGAACTGGTAGCAACCCACCACTGTCTTGGAAGCTTCTCGGATGAGAAGTGAAACCCCTTCAAGCAAAAACAAAGAAAGCCGAGTTGCCTTTTGAAAAAGCACCTTTGAGATGTTCCTCTGGTCTTTTATGCTCACTAAAATGTGGTTAGAGACAGCATAAAGATTTGAGGGTTTTCACAGAATATATGGGTTAAAAACGATTTGAGGGTAATCTAGTCTGACTTCATGGCCATTTCAGGAATCCTTTCGCATAACTTCTCCAATTCATCTCCAGCACATGACCATCAAATAGATTTCTTTTTAAAATCCTCCAGGGAAAATGGGGGGGGGGGGGAGAGAGAAATTCAACACTTTCCAAGGCAGGCAATTCCAAGGTAGAACATTTTTTACTGTTAGGAATTCCTTTTCCAATATCCAATGGAAATCTCCTTCCTTGTAGTTGCTTCTCACATGCAAATCCACACAAAGATACGGGGGATTTCATGGAATTCCATTTGGAAAAAAAAAGACTGGTTATTTGTAGAGCACCACCTGTTGAAGCAACCTAGAACTAAGGAGAAATTTCCTGACTGTTAGAACAATTAATCAGTGGAACGACTTGCCTCCAGAAGTTGTGAATGCTCCAACACTAGAAGTTTTTAAGAAGAGATAGGACAACCATTTGTCTGAAGTGGTGTAGGGTTTCCTGCCTGAGCAGGAGGTTAGATTAGACGATCTCCAAGGTTCCTTCCAACTCTGTTATTCTCTTAAGATGTTGGACACAGTCTTTTTTTGACTGCAAATTGTACTCTGCAGAAAGAGCTGCTTATTTAGATTCTTATTTAAAAACTAAATAATACTGGAGCACCCTGGAGAAACCATCCGACTTTTTTGCAGGGGACAAATCTGTATATCATAGGAAAATCATACTCTTTATTTCAAAGGCCATTTCAAAGACTGAATATTTAGATCAGATTGAGGTGACAACTTACTATGAACATGCCGTGTTGTTCCCTTTGTATCGACTTGTACATTTGCGTTAGTTTTACACTTTTGATCTGGTCAAGTGACTAAATCAATAAAGTTTCTAGATTATGCTACAACCAAATCCTATTTGCATGTGCTGCAGTCTGGACAATAAAACATGCACTGTCCCCCACAGCCCTATCCTCATCCCTTTTGAACTTTCTTACACCCAACGAGTAGATTTTTTGTATTTATCCCTGTTGAATTTTATCTTTGCTGGCTTGTACCCATTGTGCCAGCTTGTCAAGATCCTCCTCAATCTTAACGGTGTCTGTTAAGGGTTTGCCGTCCTCCTTATCTTTGTGTCTTCTGCAAATTTGACAATCATATCATCGGTCACATCGTTTATAAACATATTGAATGGTACGGGGTCTAAATCGCAGCCCTGTTGCTACAGCAGTCAATACTTCTTTCCAACTTGACGTTGAGACATTGACATAAACATGGTTGGCTATGATTGTTCGGTTTGGGTATATTGTATCTCTCTAATGGGTAGCATAATTCACCCTGCCTTTTGCCATTCTTTTCTCCTAAAATCTCATGACAGATGCTTTTTGAAATTCCTGCGTCCCCACACTCAGCTAAATTGGGGATCATGCTATCCCACACACCCATACTCTCTCTCTCTCTCTCTCTCACACACACACACACACACACACAGAAAAGACCAGGTTGTCTTGACAGGATTTATTCTTGCTAAATGCATGCTATCTCCTGTCAAGCAATGCACTGTTTTTCAAATCCTCTAAAACTTCATGGGTTTTTTTCCTCTCCTTTTTTGATAATGCAAAATGCATCCATCCCTCCTTTCTGTTTCTGCCAATGCATTGTTACACCTCACTTTGCAGTACAAAATCTTTTCTGTAAGCTACGTAGTATATTTATATCAAGAAAAAGAAAACGTGAAGGTTTTCTACGTATCCCTCCACCTGCTTCCCTCTTCTTCCCTTCCCCCCCCCCCAAATTTTTTTTTAAATAGACCCTAATCCACCTTCCCTTATTTTCCCGCAGCCTCGCAAAAATAGTCGATTGCGTTCTTGTTTTGTGAGAAATGTGACAGAGCATTGCTGGTACTTTACAAAGGTTCAGCCTTTGGCAATCATTAACGAGGCAAAGTTTCCCCCACCCCCCCACCCCCCCGGTTCCCATCGCCAGTCTACAGCCCAATGAAATTTTTTAGACAGATGAATGCTAGCAAACCTGTATGAACCAAAGGCAGTGTTTACCGCCAAAAAAAAAAAATACATATCATTGTTTGTCTCCTGTAGTGAAAAATACTTGTGTCATGCTGTTAAAATGTACTTCTGACAGAACAATGCTTGCAATGATAGGGTCTGTTGCTTCCTTTCCCCCCCTCCTCTCTCCCTTTAAATGATATACTGACAGAAAATACAATTTACGAAAATTTAACACCAAGGGTAGTCAACCATAGAGGCTACTATTAAAGGGCCAAAAATTCAAGGCCAAGGTTTTCCTTGGGAAAAAAAAGAAAAAGAAAGTAAGTCTGTGTATTTGCTGCTAACTTTAACTTCTAACTAAAACTTCCTTTTAAAATAAAAAGGAAAGGGATGGGGGGTATATTATAAGGTATACCAAGGGGGCCGGAGGAAGCAAGTTGGTTGCAGGGATTGTTCTCTGAAAAGATCTGGATGGTTTTAAACATGGTTATAGTCCAAAACATTAAATACGTTGGTCTTCATTTGTAGATCAGTGTTGCTGATGGTGGATACACAGGTGGATACACAGCCTTGATTTAAATGGATAAATGGAACTGGAAAGGTTTAGTGATTAATGGCGGAACAGAAATCTTCAATGTTGCAGGTTTAGATAAAGGGTGAAGAAAAAATGTGGAAATTCCTAGGGGAAAAAAATACTTTCTGAAAACAGGTAGTACTTGACTTTTTATTTATTTATTTATTTATTTTTGTCACAACAGTATACACAAACATCGTCACAAATAAAAACAACACATCATGAAAGAAAAATATGTATATATAAGTAAAAGTATGCAACAGCTATGTTAATTTGATATAATGAAGGGAACAATAGGACAGGAACGGTAGGCACTTTTGTGCTCTTATGCACTTACAACAGTTTGTTTAGTGACTGTTCGAAGTTACTGGGGAAAAAGTGACTTATGACCGTTTTTCAGAGCATTGCAGCATCCCCATGGTCATGTTATTAAAATTTGGATTCTTGGCAACTGGCTCATATTTATGACGGTTGCAGTATCCCGGGGTCATGTGATCAACTTTTGACAAGCAAATTCAATGGGGAAACTAGATTCACTTAACAGCTGTGTTACTAACTTAATAACTGTTAGTGATTCACTTAACAACTGTGTCAAGAAGGGTCGTAAAATGAGACAAAATTCATTTAACATCCGTCTCAAATTTTGAGCTCCGTTGTAGTTGTGAGTCAAGGGCTACCTATACCACAGATGCACTATTTGGAAATAGCTTAGTTCAGATCAAGACAATATCCATGCGCTTGCAAAATCATATTTAACTTAGTGGTATTGGGATCAGCAGTATGACATTACAGGAATCATGATAAACTTGAAATTCCTAGATATCAGTCACAGACTCCCAATATCTGCCTGGGCGTATGTGTTTAAAAGGCTGATAAATCTCAAGATCACCAAATATTTGGTGGAGAATGCAGAAATGTCACGTGATAATAATAATAACCTTTATTGTCACTGCACAACATATGTACAATGAGATTGGTGGAGCTCCCTCAGTGCACCCCCCCCCCGAAACACAATACAACTCACAGTGGAAACAGAAAGTCCCTAACCCAATAAATCATTAACAAACACCCAGTCCAATTACACCAGTATTTTAAGGAACAAACCCAATGTTTGTTCATTCTCCATTACTCTCCATCACTGGGGGTTTTTTAAGAAGAGACTAGACAGCCATTTGTCCGGAATGGTATAGGGCACCGGAGAAATCCTCTGAAGTCTGCTACCGGTTCTGTGAGTCTGCTACCAAGCGCACACTTTGCGCACCGTGTAGCGCTAAGAAAGGGAACATTTTGAAGCCTTCCGAGTCTGCAAAGGTAAGTAGAACAGCGAAGGGGGGGAATCCGCTGTGCCACGCAATTTAGATTAGCTAGAAAGCAGGAAATCCGACAATTCTAGCTAATATAAATCGCACGTCACAGCTGATCGTCGCCCAGCTGACCGTCAAAAATACCAGTTCACCCGAACCAGTAGCATTTTTTAATACCGGTTTGCCCGAACTGGTCCTAACTGGTAGCATTTCACCCCTGGTATAGGGTCTCCTGCCTAGGCAGGGATTTGGAATATGGAAGGTCTCTTTCAACAGTCATTCATTCATTCATTCATTCATTCATTCATTCATTCATTCTATTTGTAAAACCATCAGAGTCACACTAGTTAACTTGAACAGTCTAATAAATATGTCATAAAACTTTGGCTTGGTGCATGTGGCTTGGTGGGCATGGTAGGGGAAGGATACTGCAAAATCTCCATTCCCTCCCCACTCCTGGGGGAAGGATATTGCAAAATCTCCATTCCCACCCCACTCCGGGGCCAGCCAGAGGTGGTATTTGCCGGTTCTCCAAACTACTCAAAATTTCTGCTACCAGTTCTCTAGAACCTGCTGTATTTCATCCTTGAAGTAATCTAGTTATGAACAAAGCTGTATGGCTGTCAGAAGATATAAACCCTGTTCTAACATCACTGATTTAAATTCCT
Organism: Ahaetulla prasina; assembly: GCF_028640845.1. NCBI lineage: Eukaryota > Metazoa > Chordata > Lepidosauria > Squamata > Colubridae > Ahaetulla > Ahaetulla prasina. The sequence goes on along the minus strand of NC_080545.1, from coordinate 87,207,599 downwards.
TGAAGTATAGTTCTGCTAGGAACGGCTGTCTTATTGCAAACTCCCTGAGAAGCTAATAATCAAAACAAAGTGATTTTTTTTTAAATAAACAGAACACAAACATCGCTGTGGTGTATACATATATTAATGACGATTGTATCAAACCTGATTTAAATAGTGAAATGGCCTGTGTGGTGGAATGGTTAAAGTGCTGGATTATTTATTTATTTTATTTATTATTTAAATTTATATACCGCCCTATCTCCCGAAGGACTCAGGGCGGTTTACAGGCATTTAAAAATAGATAAATACAGTCTAAAAACAATTAAAAAACTTATTCTAAAAGCCTAAATTAAAAATATGAAAATAAAACCCAATTTAAAACCCGTAAATTAAAATCTAGCTCAGTCCTGCGCAATTAGAAGTGAGGCAACCAATTTTTTTATTTATTTTTTTTACACAATCTGACAGACACACAAGATATAAATATTTCCCATTTCTAAACAGCGTTTCTTAGTGGTCTTCTCTTGTTTTTATACCTTTTCCCTCATAACACAGTTTTTATTTTATTTTATTTCTTATCCCCTTTTCTTTATTTACATTAAATTTTCTAATATTAATAGCTTTACTTTTCTAGATTCTTATATATTTATTATTTACATATTATACATTCCTAATACATTCTGTACATTCTAATTTCTCCCCTTCATTTTTTCCTTTATTTCTAGACTCAAGACATTCATACCATTTATTCCAGATTGTATAATAATCTCTCTCTTCTTTCTCTTTAATTTCTTTTGTTAACTTGTCCGTTTCGGCACACTCTAAAACTTTCCCTATCACTTCTTCATCTGTTGGTATCTCTTCCTGATTCCAATTTTGTGCATAAGTTATTCGTGCAGCTGTTATAATATGTAGAATCAAATATTTTATTTCTTTGGTATATGGTCTTGTAAAGATTTCTAATAAAAATGTTTCCGGTTTGCTTTCAACTGGTTGTTCTGTTATTTTTTTTCTAGCCATTTTTTAATATTTGCCCAGAATTTTTTTGCCACCGGACATGTCCACCATAGATGATTATATGTTCCCGGAGTTTTTTTGCATTTCCAACATGCTGAATTATTATTTGGGAACATATTTGCAAGTTTTGTAGGTGGAAAATTGAGCAACCAATTTTTAATCCCCTCACAGCCACATACATGACTTACGGTCATTTTCTCTCAACCCCCCGCCCCCCTACTCAACCTACAAGGAGGAAAAATATTATCTGTGCTGCCTTGAGCTTCTGAAGAGAAGACTGGATTTAAAACATATATAAAATGGCTGCCTTTCAAATTTGATTGCTTGTGCAATCCTGTATATGTCTTTTCAGAAATACATCCCACTGAGTTTAAAGGGGCATGCTCCCAATTAGATTATGACTGCAGATAATAATAATAATACTTAGAAAACCTGTGCCTTGACAAAATTTCCAATTTGTCAATTGCAAAAGACCACACTGCTTGGATCCACACATATACTGTGCCAATACATTATGACATCCTAGGTTATTGGGAGGAATTTGATGTCTATATATTTTCTAGTACACTTACATAGCTGTCTTGCTTTTATTTATTTATTTATTTTAAAAGAAAAACCTACGGTGTTTTGTATAAACGGAGACCAGAATTTAATAGGCAAGACTGATTTCTCTTTTCATCCCCTTGCTTTCCTCTATCAGCATGAATGAATAACCAAATTTCATTCAGCATTAAGCAAGCTAACATTTCCCAGAAGGGGAGTTTTTGAATAATTTTAGCCCCTTTCCTCTGAACTATTAGCAAATTTTCCTTCTCCCCCCCCCAGGATGAGAAGCTGCACCCTCTCCTCTTTCTGTTTCTCACAAATATGATGGATAATTTATAGCTGCTGCTTTTTGCTCTGATGTGATTTTTGCTATCGCCTCGGCCAAGTCTCAGAAAAGCAGAGAGGCCGTCGATCACCAAATCTTCTACAGAAAGTGTCAAACTCATCTCTCTGGGTGGAAAAGTTGTGTTTGATGTCCTTCCCAGCTAGCCATGTTTATAAAGCCAAGATAAAGTATCTTTACCTACTGTACATCATATACAAGTATTCCTTGAATTCCTTGACTTACGAGCACAATTGAAGCCCATTTCTATTGGTAAGTTGTTATGTGAGTTTTGCCTCTTCTTGCGACTTTTCTTGCCACAGTTGTTAAGTCAATCACTACAGTTATTAAGTCAGTAACACAGTTGAGCCGAGGTGGCGCAGTGGTTAGAGTGCAGTACTGCAGGCTACTTCAGCTGACTGCTAGCTGCAGTTCAGCAGATCGAATCTCACCGGCTTAAAGTTGACTCAGCCTTCCATCCTTCCGAGGTGGGTAAAATGAGGACCTTGATTGTTGGGGGCAATAGGCTGACTCTGTAAACCACTTAGAGAGGGCTGTAAAAGCACTATGAAGCAGTATATAAGTGCTATTGCTATTATTAAGTGGATCTGATTTTCCCATTTACCATACTTATCTGAAGGCACAAAAGGAGACCGCATGATCCTGGGATACTGCAACCATCATAAATATGAACCAGTCACCAAGTGTGTGAATTATGATCATGTGACCATGGGGATGCTGCAATGGACATAGATGTGGAAATGGTCATAAGTCACTTTTTTCCAAAGCTGTTGTAACATCAAATGGTCAGTAAAAGAATAGTTATAAGTCAAGGACTTCCTCTGCCCTTAATTCTGAAATCCATCAGTCACTAGGGCTGTGTTCTGAATCTGCAGCACTTACTGTATGGCATACTGTTTCTATAGCCCAGTTTTAAGTATTAAATTTCAGATCTTTCTCTTATATTGAGACTCTAGAAAGAGTGCAGAGAAGAGCCACAAAGAGGATTAGGCGACTGGAGGCTAAAACATACGAAGATCGATTGCAGGAACTGGGTATGTCTAGTTTGATGAAAAGAAGGACCAGGGGTGACATGATAGCTGTGTTCCAATATCTCAGGGGCTGCCACAAAGAAGAGGGAGTCAAGCTATTCTCCAAAGCACCTGAGGGCAGGACAAGAAGCAATGGGTGGAAACTAATCAAGGAGAGAAGCAACTTAGAACTAAGGAGAAATTTCCTGACAGTTAGAACAATCAATAAGTGGAACAACTTGCCTGCAGAAGTTGTAAATGCTCCAACACTGGAAGTTTTGAAGAAGATGTTGGATAACCATTTGTCTGAAGTGGTGTAGGCAGGCGGTTGGACTAGAAGACTTCCATGGTCCCTTCCAGCTCCTGTTCTGTTCAATTCTATTTGTAGGGGAAAGTCACAGTGCATGGAGTTACGGGTCTGATAAAGCAGGCAATTGCTGCCCCCCACCCACCCAGATGTGCATTGTAACAAACCACTTAATCTTTAGTGTGTTGCAATGAGAAGCTGTACCCTCTCCTGTTTCTGTTTCTCACAAATGCGTTCAGGTTTGCGCTCGGAACCCCATCAAAAAAGGGTTGCCCTGAATCATGACCATCTACATTATGGTAATGGAAGCTGCCTCTCGAGGTGGCATGAGCCGGCCACTTAAGTTTCCTCCTGATGCATTAGCAGGGTAATTCAAGCAGCTGCTTTGACCCTTCCGCTGATGTATGCTGACTGGAAGGCAACACTGTAATCAAGGAACCCTCCCCTAACTCTGGTGTAAGAGGCAGACCAGAAATGATGGCTTGGCTTGACAAGGCCTACCTGACTGAAAGCCTTTTGCCTGTGTGAATGCTTGTTAGGTGGCAGCTAATGTTACCAGGATGCTTCCTCTTTACCAGAGAAGCCAATGAGGCTTATTTGTCTAATAACCAAGATGGCTATTGCCATCTCTCTCTCTCTCTCTCTCTCTCTCTCTCTCTCTCTCTCTCTCTCACACACACACACACACACACACACACACACACACACACACACACACACACACACGGAGGGAGGGAGGGGAAGGGAGAGAGAATGTTATACTTGGGACCAGAAATGGTATTCAGCTGGTTCGGACCAGTTTGGATGAACCGGTAGCGGAAATCGTGGGTGGGCCTGCCCCAGCTCTATGCCGTCCTATTTAGGCACGTTTTTGAGGCTGGGCGCATGCATGGAAGGCAAATACAGAGCAAAGCACAGATGTGGAAGGCAGGCGCACAGGCGAGTCGGGCACAAAAAGCGAGCGGGCAAACTGGTAGTAACAAAATGTGAAACCCACCGCTACTTGGGACCCCCTTCAAATGTGTTTCTCTGATCAACAAATAAAAAGGCAGAGAAAGTCATTTCTGGAAGTGCGAATACCTGGACAAATTTAACTGCATTTTTGACATGAAGCTTTACTGCATCTGTTTTTCTTAAGCAGGTAGTTTATTCACTTTTCTTTGCTGAGTCAGAAACGTTTACCAATGACACATCATAACAGGGGTCCATCCTTCCAACTGTATTGTGCTAGCTTGTCATTCCAGACCTCTTGGTTTTCTCGGAGATATTTTTGGTGGTGTGGCTTGTTTGCATGACATGTTTGCATGGATCCCTGGGGTCTTAGACCATCACTACCCTTGGAATGGTGTTACTTGTTCCCTCAAGTCAAAGCAGTTACCATATTTTTCAGACTATAAAACGCACCGGTGTATAAGACGCACCTAGATTTCGAAGAGGTAAGTAAAAAAGGGGGTTTTTGCCCTCTCCGGCCCCCAGGAGCACTCTGCAGGCCTCCAAAACACTCTGTGTGCCCCATTTTTTGCAAAAAATGGGGCACGCAGAGGGTTTGGGAGGCCTGCAGAGTGTTTCTGGGGAGCAGGGGCATTTTTGCCCTCCCCAGCCCCCAGGAGGACTCTGCAGGCCTCCCAAACCCGCTGTGCACCCTGTTTTTGTGAAAAATGGGACGAGTGGGGCAGGGCTTTGGAAGGCCAAAAATGGCTGTATTCAGTGTATGAGATGCACCAACATTTCCACCCTCTTTTAGGAGAGAAAAAAGTATGTCTTATACTCCGAAAAATACGGTAGTAACCCTGGTGCGTGACATTCGTTGTGCCAATAGTATCAGGCAGCAAGGCAAGCAACCTCTGCCTTATTCTGAATTGCAGGATTTCACCAGTTGGGCATACAAGATAATATTAAAAATTCTTTCTAACTCTCTTTATAATGGAGAAGAAGCTGGAGAAAATTCCAAAGTCCGACTATGCAATAAATACTGAGCGAAACCAGGAATCTGGGTTTCTAAAATCCTGGTGAATGTTGTTTTACATCTCAAGATTTATGATAAAAAGTATTTTAAAACGAGTGGGGATGTTTAGGAAGGCAAAACCGGAAGAGAATATTTGTAGCTTGGGTTTGGTCTGTGGGGTCCTTGGTGCTGTCTGGCCTTGGTTGTTCTCTTGCAGATGTTTCACTACCCAATTAGTTAACATTATCAGTAGCAGAAGGGAGTAGGGTTTCCTCCCTGCTTATATTTATTTATTTTATTTATTTTATTTTATTTTATTCGATTTTTATACCGCCCTTCTCCCAAAGGACTCAGGGCGGTGTACAGCCAAGTAAAAATCACAGTATAAATATTAAAAGAAATTAAAACAAACATATTATAAGGTGGCCAAATTTAAAACAATTTAAAATATTAAGATATAAATAACCCCAATAAAATTTTAGGCCAGTCCCGCTTGAATAAATAGGTGCGTTTTCAGCTCACGGCGAAATATACAAGAGGCTTGCCCTCGTTAGTGTAAAAAATGCAAAATGGTAAGGAAACGATGAATCATTGCTTTTACCTAAATCATCGACTTCTCTTTTATAAGTAAAAGAAAAATTACATATTTAATATAATGTCTTGTCTGGCCCTTATTTGGCAAACATGATAAAAAAGAGTCGTTGACACTTTTGGAGAAAGTGCCTGAGAATAATATAGAGAGCCAAAAAAAGAAACAGTAGGCTCACAAAGGTAAAGGTTCCCCTTGCACCTGGTTGTTCCCGACTCTAGGGGGCAGTCCTCATCTCCGTTTCAAAGCCGAAGAGCCAGCGCTGTCCAAAGACATCTCCGTAGTCATGTGGCCGGCATGACTAAACACCAAAGGCACATGGAACGCTGTTACCTTCCCACCAAAGATGGTCCTATTTTTCTACCTGCATTTTTTACATGCTTTCAAACTGCTAGGTTGGCAGAAGCTGGGACAAGTAACGGGAGCTCACCCCGTTATGCAGAACTGGGGATTCAAACTGCTGAACTGCTGACCTTTCTATCGACAAGCTCAGCATCTTAGCCACTGAGCCACCCTGTAGACACTAGTCTACAGCCCTCAAATTCACTGGGAGACTCTCATCTAAATACTGATCAAGGGTATAGGCTCATAGCACAAAGCAATCCAGAGTTTCACTTAAGGTACAGATGATCAGTTTCAATTTTCATATTTTGTTCTAATTATGTGAAGACCTGGCTCCCCTGAGAAATACATAATGCTGGTAAGAAAAAGAAGTGGATGACCAACATCAAGGTGGATGGACTTGATTACATTGGCAATGAGTACTTTTTTGGAAGACTTGAAGGACCAGGGAGATGATAGATGATCCTGGAGAAAATATATGTGATCTCTAGGTGTCAAGTTTGATTTGGTGGCACATCATCAAAAAACTACAGATTGTTTATTTGTCATATTAATGCAAATTGCCATCTCAGTTGGGGAAAGCTCCCTCTTGATAGAATGGCCTCTGTAAGGACCTCATCTATCAAAGGGTTGAGAGTTTAGCAGTTTAATTAGAGCGTTCAGCTATTGCTACCATGTTGAGTTGGCGTTGATACGTTTCCTTTCTTGTGGTTTTTAGTTTTTGTTTCCTTTTGCTCTCTTATAGGTAAATATAAAGATATACCATTGCAATTTATGTAGAGCATTTTTATCATTAGTAGATTAATTGAATGAATGAAAAAACTCTGAGCAATGATTTCATCATTCATGCAGAGGCAGGCAGAGGGAATTTCCACCCTATAGGTCTAATATGACCCTTGAGATTTCATCTGGAGCTGTTGTGGCCTGCCAGCGGCCAACAGAGCTGGCAGCAGATTCGGACAGTGATGAGGTTGGGCCAATCCTGGAGTCTTGGGAAAGCTGTGATGAGGGGTCTGCGTCAGAGGGAATGCCAGGGCCGGGTGCCAGTTATCAGGTGCCTTCAGAGTCAGACATCAATGAGGCAGATGAACAGCTGGAGCCTGTTCCCAGTGTGCACATGCACAGAGTTGCCAGCCGAAGGGAACAGCTAAAAAACAAGGGTCGACTTGGGAGTAAGGCCACAGGTGGACGATGTATAGCCCTTCCCAGAGGCAATAAAAGAGGAGCGAAAGGAGAGTGGAGTTTGCAGGAAACAATTAGTTTATCTAATTGGTTTGTGACTCTCCGAGACTCTTTGCCAAGTTTTGAAGATATCGGCCTGGCAGCTCTCCAAGCCAGATAAGGTCTGTGACTGTAAATTCACCCTTGAAAGGCTTTGCTGGATGTGAATGAGAAGAATTCACAGTAAGTTAATACAAAGGGCTTTTTGTCAGGACAAGGAGTCTGCTTCATGCTCTTGGGAAGCCTAGGAACAGGGGCCCATAAGTTCATTTTGCAGACCTTGTCCTCATTTTAGTAAAGCAAACAGTGCAGGATGAAGTGTGCCAAGGACCACACTTCAAAAAGCAATGCAACTTTTCCATTCCGTTTCAGTCATATATTTATTTTTCCTGGGCAAAGATATTTTTTTTAAAAAGTACAATTTCCTAACAACTCCTGGAAATATCTGAGGGCCATATCTTTTAAGATGTCCAGGGATTCCGACTGCACAGTGCAGTCAAAATAAGGCAGTGAAAGTTTCAAACTAATAGGTTTAAGCAAAGCACAGCACGCATTCAAGTAAGTCCCCTGGTTACTTTCACTTGCTGTTGCCATTATCCTACATTGGATATGAGAGTTGGAGCCAAAAAATGGGCGGTATGCTGATATGTAGTCATGCATGCTTCTGACGATGGTTATTTTCAGGAAACGGAAATGCTAAAGTAGGTAAGAGTCTACTGAAAGGTTTAACTGGCTTCTAGAGAACTAACAATCTGCCTTTCAGCTATCAACATCTTTCTGGAAGATTCTGACTTTCCTGCACTTGGCATGAGTACTTCTGCATCATCCCTCTGAATGGTAGCTGATTGTCCTAAATGCTTCTCGGCCCCTTGATTAGAATCTCTTCAGTCAATTAAAACGCAGTCTGGAAAACATGTTACATTTCTTTTCTCTCCTTTTTTTCCCCTCCCTCTTCACCCTTTCTTCGCCTGCCTTTGATGATCCTGATTCACTTTTCATCTCTGAAACCAAAACCCCAGTCTAAGCTCTAAAATTAGCCTTCCTTTTAATATGATCCAAATTCTAATAGGATGGAGGGGAAAGGAAAAGGGGTGGTTTTCTCTCTCTCTCTCTCTCTTCTTCCTCCGCTCCTGCTTCTATCCTTATTGTGTTGCTGGAATACAGATAAAGGCTGTGAAATATGCTCAGGGGATTAATCTAAGAATGTAAACGAAAGGGGGGGGGGCGGAATTAGAGTTTCATGCAAAATAATAATGGGGGAACCCTATAAGCAAGGAAGGAAGCTCATGTGGTTGGAAAGCGTTGCTAAATGGATGGCGTATCTCTGTCACACACAGATGTGCTACACATCTACACACTTCTGTCACATCACTGAATTAAACATCACATCGCTGAATTCTAGATTGAAATGAAAAATGGTTGCAGGAATTGGGTGTGCCATGTCACCCCTAGAAAAGGGGTGACATGATAGCAGTGTTCCAACATTTGAGAGACTGCCACAGAGAAGAGGGGGTCAACCAATGGTGAAATCCAATTTTTTTTATTACCAGTTCTGTGGACGTGGCATGGTGGGTGTGGCAGAGGAAGGATACTGCAAAATCTCCATTCCCAACTTAATTCAAGGGAAGGATACTGCAAATTCCACATTACCTCCCCTTTCCTGGGGGAAGGATATTGCAAAATCTCCATTCCCACCCCACTCTGGGGCCCGCCAGAGGTGGTATTTGCTGGTTCTCCAAACTACTCAAAATTTCTGTTACCAGTTCTCCAGAACCTGCTGGATTTCACCCCTCAGGTCAACCTACCATACTTTTCAAAGCACCAGAAGGCAAGACAAGAAACAACGGATGGAAACTAATCAAGGAAAGAAACAAAGTAGAATTAAGGAGAAAATCCATAACAGTGAGAACAATTTACCAGTGGAACTGGTTGTCTTCAAAAATTGTGGGTGTTCCATCACTGGAGACATTTAAGAAGAGATTAGACAGCCATTTGTCTGGAATGGTATAGGATCTCCTGCTTGAACAGAGGGTTGGACTAGAAGACTTCCAAGGTCCCTTCCAACTATGTTATTTTGTTAAATGTAGAAAAGAAAGTCCTTTCCCCAACTAGATGTTCTCCTGAAGTCTTGGACTGCAAATATGTCATATTAGCTGAGAATTCGGAGTGACCATTCCAACACATCTGGTGACTATTAAATTGGCAAAGGTTCATATCCCAATAGGAGAAGGCTGAGTTAATTGATCTTCTTTGAATGATTTGAATTTGATACCACCTCCAATGCATCAACCATGAACTGCTACAGTTGCTTGGCTCCACTTTCTGAGTCTACTTGCCTCCATTAGTTTATACTTGTTTGCAGTTAATGGACCTTGACTATCTAGGGGAAAAACGGTTCCTAACATTTGAATTGTCTGTACTGTTGGCCTACTACAGCTAGCTGGATGTCTTTGCAAGGTCATACCTGACCCCTTTAGCTTCATTTTCCAAAATGTGCGCAATGATTTTGCTAAGGATGTAGACTTCACCTATTACCAATGATTCTGACTTTTTATTTCAAGTTAACATTACCAACAAGAACTTAGCATTACCATTAAATGCTCAAATTTTGTATCTTCTCTTTATATATTTTGTATTCCTAGATCGTTTTGAAATCTTGATCTAGAGCAGGGGTTCCCAACCGGGGGTACAAGACAATATTCCGGGGGGTGCAAAAACTTGGGTTTAGAAGTTTCAACATCATAATGTATATGTATAATTATATGCAATTTATTTTTTAAGGGGTGTGAGGATATATCAGAAGCATTCTAGGCAGGGGTGAAATGCTCCTGGATTGGACCGGATCACGCGATCCGGTAGCGATCGTGGCGAGTAGTTCGGCGATCTGGTAACGATGGCGGAGCAAAGCTCTGCCCACTTGCCTGGGTGTCATTACTTCCTGGTTTTAACCAGGAAGTAATGTGCTTTTTACCTTCTGCGCATGCGCAGAAGGTTTACATGCGCATGTGACACATGAGCAAAGTACATGTGCGGGGTGCGTGCACATCCGAGCAGGTAAGGAAGTTAAGTAGATTTCACCCCTGATTCTAGGGGTGCGGGGTATAGAAAAGGGTGGGAACCCCTGTTCTAGAGCATTCACCTGCCATCTTTGTTGTGGTATAGTAAGGGTATGAACTGGCAGTCTGAACTGCAATTCCTTTTATATGAAACTATTATTATTTAAATTTAAAGAGTACTTATCCTGCTCAAACAAAAGGATGCCAAAATAAAAAGAGATAGCAGTTAAATGCTGGAGAGAATACATGGCAACTGTTTTTTCAGTCAGGAGATCCAAATTGGTTTCTCTCTGCAACTGACCAGTCCTTTAACCTGGTGCCCTTCCGTTATTTTAATTTATAATTTCCATACTTCCCAACTAGTAGACCTGGGAATTCTATTAGTTATGTTCTGAACACCAACTCTAGACCAGAAGGGTTCTTTAAGGCAGGTGAATAGAATTGTGAATCCTTTTTCAGGGATAAACTGCCTCATAAATATTTCTTTTTCCCTAACAGATGTTTTGCTTGGAATTACAGTATGTTGGTTTTTCAGCTCTTCCAGACTTACTTTGTTGGGAATCAAACTATATAAATTGAACAATGCGTATGCCACCTCAATTTCACTCTGTTTAAAATGCAAGAATCTGAAGTTAGAAGCTCTCCTACCTTATCTTTTTAAGCCATGTTTGTAGCTTTATAAAACCAATATGTAATCAGTGGTACAGAATGCAAGTCCTTTCTTTTTCTTTTAAAGGTTATTAAATTCCAAAAGTAAAGAGTTAAAACTGAAAATTAAAACAGAAAGGGAAAATGAGGAAAATAATTTAAAAGATCATGCAAACAAACAAAAAAAAAAGATAAAAAACATTACATATTACTTCCAACCCTTTTCAGTTCAGATACAGTTATAAAAGACTCCCTTGTGTTAGTTTAATAAAAGGCAGATAAAACTAAAGTAAAAAAGATAATGCAGTACGTCTCAAACAGTCAAATAATAACACCGCTATATAAATGGAAAGATTCGATGGGTGGATGAAAATGCCAAATCCAGCATCAATATCTGGCTGACTGCGTATCTCTTGCTCCAAATAAAACACGTAACTGATAAATGCATCACAACAACAATTCCACAAAATATATATAATTTTACTAAATATTTCTGTAATCAAACGTCTATAAATGAAACATTCTTTTAGGTTTAGGCAAGTACGTAAAAACGTAAAATAAAATGTGTGCCTATTAAACTCCAACCGAAAACAAGCCCTGTGAGAAAAGTAGGGTGGTGGTGGTATGCTCAGCCTGGGGAAGAGAAGACTTAAAGACATTATGAAACTCTTCAAACGAGCTCGAAGATCTGTCTCACAAAAGAAGGCTAAGGACTTGTTCTTAGCTTAATTTACAAGAGGGTAGATTTCAACTGAACAGTTAGAAAAGCCTTTTTGACAGTAAGAGCAGTTCAACAATGCAGCCAATTACCTAGCTAGACGATGTGCCATCTCTGAAGACGGTCAGATTCTTGGGTTTTCTGGACCACGCAGAGAAGACACCCCCCTCCCTCCTCCTCTCCCTTCTCTGGGGAGTCAAAGTAAAATTTGAGTTGGCTTGGCAGGACACCTTTGTTGGTTGGGCTTTTTATTAAATTTATACGCCACCCATCTCGCTTTGGGAGCCTTGCAATTAAAAAGCATTACATTTTCAAGGGCAGGTCGGCCTCGACTTAAAACAGTTTGTTTAGTTACAATGGGTACTGAAAAAAGGGATTTATGACCGTTTTCCACACTTATGATCATTGTAGCATCTCCATGATCAACGTGATCAAAATTCAGGAGAATTTTGCAGAAAATTGCAGGAGGCCAGCACAGCCAAAAACAGAGCTCGGGAGCCTATTTTCACTGACAGAACAGTCGGGGTGCCTATGGCAAGCTGGCCACACCCACCCCTGAGGTCAAACACAACCCTGATGTGGCCCTCAATGAAATCGAGTTTTACACCCTTGCTTTAAATCCTGTCACCCCTTTCCAAGAGTGGGATCAGCGGCCATAAACACTCCAAAGTTTTGCAAAGGTGTGAAACAGTTTTTTTTTAAAAAAAACAGCACAGTGAGGGCTGGGTAGGCGGCTTTGGAGATGGGAGAGAGAATTGGAACAACAGTGTCCTTGAAAAAGTATGACCCTGTTTATGCCAACTCCACCTTGGCAATATACAGTACATTGCCTGACTCCCTCATGAGGGTAGAATTTTAAGGGTTTTTTTTATTTTTCTTTCAGCTGGCGGCCTTCTCCACGGTGGTGTAAAAGTGCAAAAGAGATAATGGCATCTTTCTGATGCTTGAGTAGGATTTGATACTTCTAAGGAACCTAAAGAGGCTGCAATTAAGGCTGTCCAAGTCACGCTTTTAAAGGGCAGGGGCTCCGATTCTGTAATCCATTCCTTTCTTAATGCAACTTGATGTAGATGGAGTGAGGTCCTATCAGGTGTGAAAAGCCCTGCTGCTCCTGGCTTGGAGCAGGCCTCCAGACGGTGATTTGGTAGCGTCAATCCAGTCATGCTTGATTTCAAAGCTTAATGTGGTAAAAAACAGGATCCCTCTACCCCATATCAGCTTCTCAATTAGCAGGCTGCCTTGTGTAACAGCCTTGTTCCACAATCCCTCTGGGTTTGGCGTGTGTGTGTGTGTGTGTGTGAAGGAGAGAGGGTCATTAGGGTGAGAAAAGGGATATCCAAAGTGTGTGGCTTTGAGACGAGGAAGAGGAGGAGGAGGTGGGAAAGAAGCTTCTGGTTTTGTCTCTCAAAACTTACTTTCTTGGATTTCATTCCTGGAGAAACTTAAAGCAACAGCTTTTGCTTTTTAAATGAACATCTTGCAACCTTGGCTGTTGCCTTCCCCGTTGAAGACAAGCACGGAGAAATTAGAAGGTTAGGCAGAGAGGCATCTCTTCTGAATTTTTGCTGATGTTGCTCAAAAATCATCGGCCCTCTATGCTGAATAACCTCCTCTCCTCTCCTTTCGGAAGGATGGAAAATAGAAATGACCCAAACAGCAAGCAGCACCGGGGATTTTATTCTGACGTTTGCAAACACGAAGAGCTACTGAAAACAAAAAGCAGCATTAAAAAAAATTTTTTTTTTTCAAAAGCAATTGCTAGCAACACCTGCATTTTTATTAGCTCTCGTGTTTTCTTCTTCATGTTCCGAAAGAGAGCTGGCATAACCTTGTATTAACTATTCCAACAGGCTGTATTTTCCTTTTGGAGAGTATATGTCAAATTTAGTAGTGTTCATATAGAGGAAGAATTGTGATCCATACACAATTAGCATCTTTGTTAATGAACAGTATTGTGTCAATGTGGCACCTGTTGCTTTTTACCCTGAAAATTAATGTTACAATAATTGAGACAATTACTAATATATTTGAGGGATTATTATTATTATTTTTTACACTTCGTTTGGTGATAATCACTCAGGACACAAAAAGTATAGAATAATCCTCCGGCACCTGTTTCTACTCAGCTAGTCTGTAAAAAGATGGGCGAAAAAGTGGATCGCATTCGATTTAAGGGTTTTTTATTTTGTTCTCAGTATTATGAACAGTGTCTAATATATACGGCATGACGCAATGCAGCACTGAATTTCGGCAATGGTTGGTGCACTTCGTAACATTGTCAGGATCGCCAGTCGTCAGAATATGAGTAGTATTTTAAAAATGTGAGAACATGCAAGAATAACCAAGCCCACATCCTCAAAAATATATTAATAGTCTAACGAACAAATTGTTCAGGCATCAGATGAAAGAGTTCAGAACTTTGGAAACTCCAAAACTTGTTTATTGAGGATAACACCCAGTTCAGAAAAGAAACATTATGTACAATTTTAAAGGCAGAGAATCATTGCTCTTCCAGTTTGCAGATTTTATGGTTCCTACGTGTAAATAGCTCTCAAAGTCTGTCTCATGGTTTTTTTTCTCCCTATTTTTCTACTTGCATTTTTTTTTTTACGTGCTTTCGAACTGCTAGCTTGGCAGAAGCTGGGACAAGTAACGGGAGTTCACCCTGTTATGCAAAACTTGGGATTCGAACCGCTTAACTGCCGACCTTTTGATTGACAAGCTCAGCGTCTTAGCCACTATATGCATATATACACAGATCAATTTACCCATACAGTGCACGTTGCTGAATAAACCAAACACTGCATAGATCAGTGGTAATCAACCTGGTCCCTACCGCCCACTAGTGGGCGTTCCAGCTTTCATGGTGGGCGGTAAGGGTTTTGTCCGATAATGAAGCACTTTCCTTTTTTTTAATTTAATTGACTTTTTAAAAAAATTTCATAGCATTATTTAAAAATATTTTCATTAGGTTTTCATAAAATTCCCTGTGACAATTTAAATTTCTGAAAATATACTATTTGTATCACCCGCGCATAAGTTTAGTTCACATTACGTAAGTGAAACTAAATGGCGCTATAGTGCGACCTCAAACAAAAGAGCCTCGCCCCAGAATAGCTCATGCATCTCCCCCCACACCACCCAGCTATAACAGACAAGCAGAGCTTGTAGCCGGCACTCCCCCCCAAACCCAATCCACGATGCGCAAGAGGCATGCGCAGACGACGACACATGGCGCAGGCTCTTTTGTTTGCGGTCGCACTGGTCAGTATGCCGTTAGATTTGTGAGAGTGAGCATGAAGCAGTGGGCGGTTAGAAAATTTTACTACTAACAGAGATAGAAAAGTGGGCAGTAGGTATAAAAAGGTTGACTACCCCTGGCATAGATTATCCATTGCCAGGCAGGATATCAAATAACAAGTCCTGAAAGTGTCACCTTAACGGCAATCCCTTAAATGCATTGCTGCCTTTTCTAGATGAGATAAAGCATGTACACACACCATGCAGAGATGGTTAAATGTACTTGATGATTCTTCACACGAAAAGAGATGGTTGCAATTAACATCAGATGTGGAACTGGGTACCAGCTTGGCTGGCTTCAGAAAACAGTCGGGCCCATTCATGGAAGTTCATGGTGGTCACCACTCTTAAGCTTTGATGGCCAAATTGGTTCCCTCTGAAGGTCATCTGCTGACAGATTAGTGGGCTTCTTTGTACAGTTGAAAAAGGGACGTGATGGCTCATTGGTTAAGATGCTGAGCTTATCAATCAAAAGGTCGGCACTTCAGCGGTTCGAATCCCTAATGCCGCATAACAGGGTGAGCTCCCGTTACTGGTCCCAGCTTCTGCCAACTTAGCAGTTCAAAAGCACATAAAAAACTCAAGTAGAAAAATAGGGACCACCTTTGGTGGGAAGGTAACAGCGTTCCGTGCGCCTTTGGCGTTGAGTCATGCCGGCCGCATGACCACGGAGATGTCTTCGGACAGCGCTGGCTCTTCGGCTTTGTAACGGAGATGAGCACCGCCCCCTAGAGTCAGGAACGACTAGCACATATGTGTGAGGGGAACCTTTACCTCGTGCAGTTGATTGTCTACAGACTGCAAGACTAGATGGGTCAAGGAGTCTGATCCAATAGGACATTGCTTATGTTCTTCAGATAGTATTTAAAACAGTCTTTGCTTCCAACCGCCAAGCCATCTAAGGAAGTGCTTACTTTCTAAAGGTTTTTCTTCTGTAAGTTGGAATCTTGTCTACTTGATCATTATTTCAAGGGAGGCAGTGAAGTTTTAAATTGTGTTGCATGGCGCAAAGAGCATCTATAAAAGAGATGTTTGGGGAACTTTAGCTTTATATGTCTGAAACTAAACATGATACATTTTTAACTCCTGCAGAGGCATATTGAGGCAACGTCGTGCTTCTGAGGGGCCTCTCGGCGCACTCTTTAAATGTTTAACCTTTCAAATGCGTACTTACACGATAGTTAAATGTTGTCCCTTAGAGCTAAGCCGAGAGACAAAAGCGATGCTCAAGTTGCCCTGTATTCCTTTAGGGACTTTAAAAAAAAAAAAAAAGTATTTGAATTTTGTGACCATCTCGGTTGGAAATAGTCTATCAAATAGAGTGGAAATGAAATTGAAGACATCTTGGGGAGACTAGAGAGCAAATGAAACATTTTTTTACTGTTTTGTCTTTAAGGCTAGTGTCGCCCTAAGATGTTCATGTAATTTGGTAGAGGAAAAAATGCACTTAAAGTGGGAAGAGAAGGATATTCTTTTAACATGTGGGCCAATTTCCTTGACATGAATATGTCTTATCCTACCTTGTACAATCCAGATCTCTACTTTGCATTTCAGGCTTCCCCTTATCTCTTTCTTTCTTTCTTTCTTTCTTTCTTTCTTTCTTTCTTTCTTTCTTTCTTTCTTTCCTTCCTTCCTTCCTTCCTTCCTTCCTTCCTTCCTTCCTCCCTCCCTCCCTCCCTCCCTCCCTTCCGTCCTTCCTTCTCTCTCTCTCTATGTACTGTATGTATCTATCTATCATTACATTTAGGAATCCCCAGTCTCGCTCACAGTGGCACTCTGGGCAGTGTACAAATAAAAAGTTAAAACATAAAAACTAGATATAAAATTTAAAATACAGGCAAGGATTATTTTAAATTGACATTAAAAGTTAATTAAAAGACGGGAGAGGGGCTTTCAGGGCGCTAACCAGCCCCCTAGCTGCCAGCTCCTCTGTGAGTTTCAAATGAGATGGAAGAGCTAGATCTTTAGATATATCTGGAAAGCCAGGATATTGGGGAGATGTACCTCATGTCTAGGGATGTGATGGCTCGGTGGCTAAGACGCTGAGCTTATCAATCGAAAGGCAGCAGCTCAGCGGTTTGAATCCCTAGTGCCGCCGTGTAACAGGGTGAGCTCCTGTTATTTGTCCCAGCTTCTGCCAACCTAGCATTCGAAAGCACATAAAAAATGCAAGTAGAAAAATAGGGACCACCTTTGGTGGGAAGGTAACAGTGTTCCATGCACCTTTGGCATTTAGTCATGCCGGCCACATGACCACGGAAACGTCTTCGGACAGCGCTGGCTCTTCGGCTTTGAAACGAAGATGAGCACCGCCCCCTAGAGTCGGGAAGGACTAGCACATACAGTATGTGCGAGGGGAACCTTTACCTTTTACCTTTACCTCGCTTTTGGGTTCCAGAATGTTCCAAAATGTGGGGTCGATGGCAGAGAAGTCTTTCTTTCTGGACCCCACCATTCTGAATGCTTTAACTTATGGGGTCTGCAACATATTTTTTTCTCCCTGACCGAGTGAGATGGGTTGAAGTGATGAGGCAAAGACAGTTCCGTAGGTAACCTGGCCTTCTGCCACGTATGGTCTTCAACGTCATAACCAACACCTTGAATTGAATCTGTAAACAGATCTGCAATCAATGAAGCTCACACAGCAGAGGGGTTACACGGACCATTCCTTGGGCGGACCATTCCTTGTTCACGGGCTGCAATTTGTACCAGCTAAAGCTTCCAGATATTTCAGTTTGGTCTCAAGGAACGTCACCAAGAGGGGATGTCTCTCATGGTCTTTATTAGAAAGATGGGCTGCGAAATAATGGAGATGTTAATAGGGGATTAAAAAGAAATCTCTCCACCACTTGAAAGTCGGAAGGTAAGGTTTGAATTCGAAAGTAAGCAGTGGCCCTCCGAACTTTTGCACACCAGGGACCGGTACTGTGGAGAGAGATTTTTCTGCGGACCAGAGGGGGCCTGGTTTCGTGTGCAGCCTGCATCACTTGTTTGCGCGGACCGGTTTCTGGCATGTTGCAGATTGGTGCCGGTCCACAGAGTGGGGAGCTGGGGCCCCCTTTTCTAAAGCATTCTTTGAGGTAGAAAACCATAAGCGAAGAAATTTTCAGGAAGTTGGAGAAAGGCTTTCAACATAGTATAGTTGAAAATTGTGTGTGCAATTGTTCCTCGAGCACATCTATACTGCAGATGAATTATTTTCTTCTGTGCAGCCGTAAACCTGTAATTCTTAGAGATCCTGTAGAAACTACACCTTCCTTTGCAGCTGTTGTTGCTTTAATGAAAGTCTAAGTATGTTGTTGGGGCTATCAGTATGTGGTATCAATAGGCTGTTGAGTACAAATATTTCTTTTTAGTGAAACATAGATTTATTCTGAATAGATTTTAAAAGCCCATTGAATATCAGGTTTCTTGCTGTGCATTCTATTCTCCCTCTTCAAAAGCTGAAATTATACCTTAAATGAAAAAAAAAATAAAGAACTTGATCGCAGTTGTTTTGAATTCTATATGTTTTTGAACAGTTATCAGAATTCTACATTTACTCCTTTGGACACAAGAGGAAAAACACCGATCGACCAAGTTGTTGAAATCTCATCGTATAAAACCCTCAAAAGGAAGAAAATTATAGCAAAAAACCTTGATGTAGTAAACGTAATGGTGGGGAAAAAATTGATTTATTTTGGCAAACGCCTCTTATTGTAGAATGTGAGACAGAAAAGTAGTTAAAACATGTGATTCCAAAATGTCAAATTGATTATTTCATGTCAGAATATAGGATGGACATAAATCTTTGACATCCCTGTGACATTTGTGCGTAACTTAGCCTATGGTAGCCTGTGTAGAGATGCAAAAAAGGTGATTCGTTACATGGTATTCCAGAAAAATTCAGTATTCCTTTCAGTTGAGAAACGAACATTCACTTCGCTTAACAAAAAATGGAAAGAAGACAAATTTTCCGAAATTTTAACATGCGTTCCCAAAATCCAAAGTATATTTTTGGCTTATAAATTGATGGAAAAGATGTTTTGGAATACAGTATTGCAGACTAACTCTGCTCACTGCCAGGAGTTGGATCCTGATGGGCTCAAGGGTGGCTCAGCCTTCTGAAGTCAGTAAAATGAGGATCCAGATCGTTGGGCGCAATAGGCTGACTCTGTAAACCGCTTAGAGAGGGCTGTAAAGCACTGTGAAGCGGTTTATAAGTCTTAAGTGCTATCGTCATTGCCCTCCCAGACCAGCAAACTTTAATTCCTTCATTGGCTTTCTGAGAAGGCAAGTCTCAAAAAACACAGAACATATTAATGCAGATTTGCAGAATGACAAGCAGGTGGATCTAGCAGTTTCTGGACACAATAAGGAACCTCTTAATTTCCTCCTTCATAGGTTTCTACAGATCCTGCCTTTCTTCTATCAAGGATATGATCCTTATTGCTTCCCCCACTATATCAGAGGTTCTTCCTCTTCCTTCTTCTTCTCCTCCTCCTCTTCTTCCTCCTCTCCCTCCCCTTCCCCCTCCTGTTTTTTTTTTTTTTTGAATTATAAAGCCCGTGAATTGAAATTCAAATTAGCTTTCTGCTTTGCAGCCTTCAATTAGTCCTAATGACACTCTGTCTGAGTTAACAGAGGTAGTGGTAGAGAGGAGAGAAAGATACAAAGATGAGATAGATGAATAGATAAGACTTTTCTCAATTATTTCATGTCATAGAACACTCTCTAACCCACCTGCTCCTCCAGGGTGGAAAAAATACCTCCCTTCTTCTTGAAGTCATGGCATTAAGATCTGCTCAGTGCTCCATTCCTTAATTCCATCTCCCCTGTCAAGATCCGTGGCAGGGCTTCTTCTGTAAGACTGTCACCCGAGATTTCACATTTTCATCTCGTCACTTGGCTATAGATACATTCGTTAAACCCAAGGCATGGAAACATTGTGGGAATCAGAATGGCCTTGCCGTCTCCTTTTTTCCTTTGAGCGGTGTCTTTCACCACGATGCCGTGAGCTTTGAATAAAATATGTGTTTTCCAAGGTTGTCTTTCAGAATATGCTGCTCACCTGGAATGACCTATATGTTTATATTCAGAGCGGAGCACCTAGAAATATATTTTTATACACGGTACATATTTTTCCTCTTTTTCCTCTTGCCCACCTCCATCTCTTAAAGTACCCTTTATTAGCTAAGGCGTGCTTAAGGCATTCATCAATTAGCATGTTCTGTATTGTTGCTGAAACTGCTGTTTATCTTTAATAAAGCAGGGCACAATTTATTTCAGGGTCTGGCTGCCTCCTAGCTGTTATACCAAGGGGAAAGAGTCAGCAGCAACAGTGTTTATAGTAGCAAATGAAGGTAGGCATAGACCTATGAATAAGGTTTCACCTGCCTCCTATTCTCTCTTTCAAGATGTGATTAGTATCACATCTCTCACGTGGTTCTGCATTTTTTTTTCCTTTAAGTTTTGGTTTTCAAGATGCCCGGTGGGTGAGTGGGACCCCTAATCTTCCATCTTTCAATCTACCGATTAAGGGATTGTTTTAATTCTAATCTGCTGTAGCAGAGTTTTCTTTTTCTTCGGCGGCTTGTAGAACAGAGGTCTCCAACCTTGGCAACTTTAAGACTTGTGGACATCAATTCCCACAGCTGGAATTTTGGGACTTGAAGTCCACAAGTCTTAAAGTTGCCAAGGCTGGAGACCCCTGTTGTAGAAAAGAGATTGATGGTCTTAATCATTACGACCACAAACCTCTAAGGTAGGTTTGGCTGAGAAACTGTGACTTTCCCAATCATTTCCATGGTTTTGTGAAGACATGAACCTGCGTCTTCACAATAGTCATCTAACATAGTAACACCTACATTATGCAGTGATATC
The DNA here is from genome assembly GCF_028640845.1 of Ahaetulla prasina. NCBI lineage: Eukaryota > Metazoa > Chordata > Lepidosauria > Squamata > Colubridae > Ahaetulla > Ahaetulla prasina. The sequence goes on along the minus strand of NC_080545.1, from coordinate 87,186,713 downwards.
ATATAGAATGGGGCCAGTTCCAAATACTGCCATATTTCATTGATAGCCATAATGGTTCCCCATTGCTTTGGGCATCTCTTATAATGGATAGTGTGTATTTATCTCACTCATGACCCAGTCTTCCTGTTAAGCAATCCAGAGGGACTTCCAGATGTTATTTTCAAATTGTTTTGTAAAACCAATCAAAGAAAACTCTACAATCTATTATTGGAAATAATCAGATCAAATTTAGAATTTTTTTTCGTTGCTCAACTACAATAGAAGAGAAGAGAATAACAGAGTTGGAAGGGACCTTGGAGGTCTTCTAGTCCAACCCCCTGCTTAGGCAGGAAACTCTACATTACTTCAGAGAAAGGGTTATCCAACCTCTTCTTTAAAACTTCCAGTGTTGGAGCATCCACAACTTCTGGAGGCAATTGTTCTACTGATTAATTGTTCTAACAGTCAGGAAATTTCTCCTTAGTTCTAGGTTGCTTCTCTCCTTGATTAGTTTCCACCCGTAGCCTCTTGTTCTACCCTCAATGGTTTGGAGGATAGCTTGACTCCTCTTCTTTGTGGCAGCCCCTGAGATATTGGGAGACTGCTATCATGTCTCCCCTAGTCCTTCTTTTCATTAAACTAGACATACCCAGTTCCTGCAATTGTTCTTCATATGTTTTACCTCCAGTCCCCTAATCACTATCAGGAATGTTGCCTTCAATAAATGTCTTAAAAGCCAGCAATTTTTGGATCCAGAAAAAATATCATTCTACACTTAAATAATGTACTGATATCTTCACCACCACTATTTTATCACCAAAACCACCAAGCATGGTAGGCTAGATTGAGAGAGGATGGCTGCTTATCCAGTGATCATCTTGGAGTTAGAATAGGATTTTAAGCTAGGCTGTCCCTCTCTTACTCCGATTCTCTAAAGTCCTATTTAATGGAAAGTAAGTAGGCTGGAGTGGCCAACAACGTTAATTGTTGATGCATTTCAGTACAATCAAATACTGTATCTAGCCCAGTATCTAGCCAATATTACCTGATTTATAGCCAAGCCAGATAACCCTTGATCAGTATTTGGATGAGAGTCTCCCAGTGAATTTGAGGGCTGTAGACTAGTGTCTACAGATATGCGGTAGCTCAGTGGCTAAGACGCTGAGCTTGTCGATCAAAAGGTCAGCAGTTTGAATCCCCAGTGTCACATAACAGGGTGAGCTCCCGTTACTTGTCCCGTTACTTGGCTTCTGCCAACCTAGCAGTTCGAAAGCACATAAAAAATGCAAGTAGAAAAATAGGGACCACCTTTGGTGGGAAGATAACAGCATTCCATGCGCTTTTGGTGTTTAGTCATGCTGGCCACATGACCACGAAGATGTCTTCGGACAGCGCTGACTTTTTGGCTTTGAAACGGAGATGAGCACTGCCCCCTAGAGTTGGGAACAATTAGCACATATGTGCGAGGGGAACCTTTACCTTTAGACTAGTGTCAGAAATGAAAAGAACAACCTAGAAGGCAATAATAACTTACTACTATATTGTGAGGGGGGAAATGTGACTCAAATTAAAAGTCACTTTATTTTGTGGTATGCCTAGTATTTTTCTAAATTAGGTATTATTGATATTACTCCAATTTAGCTTGATCTTATGTGTTGGGATTTGAACTCCTAGAATACAGTACTGTGCCATGTGTTTTCAATTTTGGGGAGTTATAGCCCATTACAATGAGAGGTCACCTTTTGTAGAGGTTGTTACCGAACCAATCTATGGAAATAGTCCATATCCTAGCAATGCCTCATTGGTTTGCTCACATCTGTCTCTAGATGCTTGACTCTGGAGACAAAAATTCTCAGAGATGGGAAAACACTGCTGAATATTGTGCCCAAGTTATCCTAAGTAAGAGCAAATCATGTGTATTTGATGCAGAGGATGAAGGCAGAGCATTATTTTTCACAAGGCAGCTGTTGATAAAAATCACCCTGAGAAAACCACTTTGGAGTCTTACAATGCATTAAACATAGCCGAAACGTTTCAGGTAGCTAGAATTCAGATATTTCATCTGTATTATATGATTGTCAGGAGGCTCAGATTCTAAAGACCAGGCTGACTTTGGAAAATAATATCTTAGTTTTTAAAGCATGATTCCCAGGGTTTTTGTTCATGCACGTAGCCCCATCTCTTTCTTCTTGCAACGTGAGCTTAAATAAAAGCCAAAAGTCTGTAACCAGGCACCCCTCGTTCAAGTTGAGAGACTGTAATTGCCAGCTTCATAACCTGGCAAGGTATAAAGTCATGGATTGAACTGAAGGCACAAGTAGTCCTCGATTTACGTTTTGTGACAGTTCAAAGTTACAACAATACTGAAAAAAGTGACTTATAAGACTGTTTTTCACATTTTTTACTGCTGCAGCAACTGCATAGTCACGTGATCAAAATTTGGGGGCTTGGTAACTGATATGTATTTATGATGGTTGCAGTGTTGCTGGGGTCATGTGATCACTGTTATTATTATTATTATTATTTATTTAAATTTCTAGACCTTCTCCCGAAGGACTCAGGGCGGTTTACAGCCATATAAAAAACAATATTACAAATATTAAGATAATTTAAAATGAAATATTTAAATTTAGGCTAACTCCATTTAAAAACCCATTTAAAATTCCCAATTAAAACTATCAGGGCAATCCTGCGCTATGAAATAGCCATGTTTTCAGCTCGCGTCGAAAAGTCCGGAGATCAGGGAGTTGGCGGATACCTGGTGGTAGTTTGTTCCAGAGGGTTGGAGCCCCCACAGAGAAGGCCCTCCCCCTGGGGGTCGCCAGTCGACATTGTCTAGCTGACGACACCCCAAGGAGCCCCACTCTGTGGGAGCGCACTGGTCGCTGGGAGGCCGTCAGTCGCAGTAGGCGGTCCTGTAAATACCCAGGTCCCATGCCATGAAGCGCTGTTTGCGACCTTCTGACAAGCAAAGTCAATGGGGAAGCCAGATTCACTTAGCAACTTAACTGCAGGAATGCACTCAACAACTATGGCAATAAAGGTTGTAAAATGGGATAGAATTCATTTAACAACTGTCTTGTTTAGCAAGGGAAATTTTGAGCTCCATTGTGATCGTAACTCAAGGATTACCTGTACTAACTTACCAAACATCAATATCTCCAGATATCAGACAACATCTTAAACTGTAAGTATGGGTGATAATTGCTGTTTTTTATTTTGACATGTGAGCAGTGGGGCAAACCAAAGTGTCAAATAACTCAATTTAGGGTTTGCTCCCTTTTTTTCTTTTGTAGGTCCTATTTATACATGTGTATGTTAGGGTCTGCAAACATAGTCCAGTCCAGAGTTTAAGATATTTGGATTTCAACTCTCCAAATGTCTGCAAGAGAATTTTGGGTTACTGACTATAGTCAGTCCTATACTATACTATACTATACTATACTATACTATACTATACTATACTATACTATACTATACTATACTATACTATACTATACTATACTATACTATACTATACTATACAATACAATACAATACAATACAATACAATACAATACAATACAATACAATACAATACAATACAGTAAGGAAAAGTCAGAGTTTTTACATTTTTTGCATTCAAGTTCTTGACTGAACTGCTGGATGATATGGAGAATGCTTTCCCTCCATCCCTCCCTCTCCCTCTCCCTCTCTTTCTCTTTCTCTCTCTCTCTCTCTCTCTCTCTCTCACACACACACACACACACACTTCTTATGTTATAATGAGATATTGCTTAGCTGTGTTTATTCAACACACTCAATTAGAACTCAAAATTTAGTGGTTTCATTTGTGCAATATGCAAAGGTTGGTATGTATTAACATTGGTTAATGTATTTAGTGGCTTAGCAAGTTACATGCTACATACTCAGTGTGCTGGTTAGTTGATAGTTCAGAGTATTTGAGAAACCGAAAGTGGTTAATTCAGCAAAGCAGACTCTACCGCTTTATCAGAGTGGCTCCTATTTGAAAAATATTTAAAATCAATATTCTGGGAAAGAGATATCTGTTGGCCCAAACTGTATCTCCCAGTAGCCTCAAGCAATATGGCTATTAATCAAGGTTGCTTGGAGCCGTAATTCAGAAAACATCTAAAGAGCCACAGCTTCGTAGGTGTTGCAGAACATGTCTGTTTCTCTTCTTGAACCAAAATCATTATGCTCCTGGCTTTGATATAATCATTACATTACTAAATATTGCCTGGAGTGCAACTTTGAGAAGAATGTGGAGTTTCAGGCATGGCCCAAAATATCAGCCTAATCTTTTGATCAAAAGGTTAAAAAAATAAACATGAATAGATGTTCTCAATCGGCTAATAGCTCAATGTCTTCAAACTATGTTTTTTCTTAGAGTACCCAGAATAGTAGGTGCCCTATTAATTGTTCATAGCTGATACCCTTCATTCGGTGAAGTTTCTTCAACTCTTTTTGTGGTTACTTTGTGGGAATGATTTTCCTTGTCAACCTTTCTCTTAGATCAGCCTTCACTAACAAGTAACACCAGATGCCTTGGGACTACAGTGCCAGAATGTACAATTGTTAGGGGCAGGATCTCTTATTGATTCATTGATTTCTGTACAACCCACCAAATATGTTGTGGTTGTTCCTAGTATTTGTATCACTTAGCCGTAGGGTTTTGGCTGTTTTGCCCTCTGCTCACTGCAGTCCTTTCAACAAAACCTATTAATGCAAGATACAACAAGGGCTTCTGTTTTTCATCTGATTAGTTGCAGAACCTTCTGCTGATTAGCCGTGAGAGGGAGTGATGGTCTCAAGGGGACATAGGGAGGACTAGAACCTGGATCTTCCCTTCCCCCTCGTCCCCCGCCAGTAGTCCATGCTGACTCTTGACACCCCAAATCTGCAAATGCAGTATTCTATCTAAGTCCATCTAATCATGGAAACAGTTCCTCTGTAAATTATTTGTTGCCTAGAGAATTTCTTTCCAGGGCTGAAGGCAGTGTGGTTAGTGACAGCTTATGATCTGCAAAATTGTTACCTATAAGGAACCTTGTGTGCAACATCCAAATACTGTCCCTCTCCTACTAAATACTATGATACAAAATAATGTGATGCTAAAGTCATGTTCTAGTTTACATGCAAATATATATGCAGAGAGAGAGAGAGAGAGACATACAAACATACATATACATATACACACACATAAATACGTACATACACACACACACACACATATACGTATACAGTGTATGTATGTACCCTGGTTCTTCAAAAATAAGACCCAACCGGAAAATAAGTCCTAGCATGATTTTTCAGGATGCTTGTAATATAAGCCCTACCCCCAAAATAAGCCCCAGTTAAGATTGTCAGCCAGATGGATGCATTTAATACCATATTTCCCCAAAAATAAGACTTAACCAGAAAATAAGTCATAATGCTTCTTTTGGAGCAAAAATTAATATAAGATCTGGTCTTATTTTCGGGGAAACATGGGTATGTATGTATGTATGTATAAAGGGAGAGGGGGAAAGAGAGAGAGAGACAGAGAGAGAGAAGGGGTAGATCTGAATAATTTGGGAAGAATTCTAGGTCCTATCTGGTTTTAAACTTTCAGGGTTTTACTTGTTTAATATTCAAGAACCCACAGTGGCCGCTGATGAGAGATATTGAACATCCTCCTATTGTGTACAGAATGCAATTTGGGGATATTGAGTAAAATGATATTGACTGCTGCTGTGTGCTAAGATTCTATATTGGGATAGTCTTGATGTAACAGAAGAAGAAGAAAAAAACTTCTTAAGGTGATGTACATAACTCTTGCGGTGTCTGGGAAAACAACCATGGCCAAGGCAACAGTTGTCATGATGTTTCACTGCAACTGTGGCTGGCATCTTCAGAGGCAAGTTGAATTGTGGTGGCATCTTCAGAGGCAAGGCTTATGCACTAAACCTTGAATCCCAACACTGTCCAACAGATACCAGTGATAAAAAAAACCACACTACTTACTTTGTGGGCTGCAAGTAGCTGTGCGGACTAGATGTATCCAGAGCAGAGGTGGGTTTCAGCAGGTTCTGACCAGTTCTGGAGAACCGGTAGCGGAAATTTTGAGTAGTTTGGAGAACCGGTAGTAAAAATTCTGACTGGCCCCGCCCCCATCTATTCTCTGCCTCCTGAGTCCCAGCTTGTCAGAAGGAAATGGGGATTTTGCAGTAACCTTCCCCTGGATTGGGGAGGGAATGGAGATTTTACAGCAGCGGTTCTCAACCTGTGGGTCGGGACCCTGTTGGGGATCGAATGACTATTTGCCAGGGGTCACCTAAGACCATCGGAAATATGGAAAGTATACTTGCGAGTCGAAGAATCGCACTCCAATGGTTGACTCCACAAGCCAGCTGCAGGCTCTTCAAATCGCTAGCCGAATTCGGCTTCAGGCGCGATGAATTAAAAAAGAGAGAAATCTTTGCTCTGATGTCTCCCTCTCAAGCCAACTGCAATCACTCCCAGTCGCTAGCCTAATCTGGCTTCAGGCGCGATAAACTTAATAGGGAGGAGTCTCCGCTTTAATGCCTCTGTCGCAAGCAGTTCAGATTGCTAGCCAATATGGCTTCAGGCGCGATAAATTCAAAACAAAAATAATTTTATGGTTGGGGTCGCCACATCATGGGGAATTGTATTAAAGGGGTCACAGCACTATAAAGGTTGAGAACCACTGTTTTACAGTATCCTTCCCCTGCCACGCCCACCAAGCCATGCCATGCCCACCAAGCCACACACACACCAGTAGTAAAAAAATTGAAACCCACCACTGAGCCAGAGCCTCATTCACAGGCAGTACTCTATGAATTAGATGTGTAGTAGAATTCCATGTTTTTTAACTGGTTAACACTGCTTGATTGAATAATCACAATGGGGTCTGAAGAACCCATACTCTCCACGTTTCCCCAGGGCCTCCAGCATCCTATTAGTTTTGTCTTCAATAACAGAGTCTGTCTCTTCCCCACCATACTTTGTTCAAACCCTACCCACGACCTGCAGGATCCTCTATCCCCAATCTCTGGGTACTGTCATTCTGAACTGGGTTTTATCACTCTTGAGTCTTTGATTTGCAAAATCAAAAGCTAGGAAGCTAAACTAACAATGGGTGCGGCGATGTTTAAAGAACCCAGTAGAGGAATGAGAAACAATGGGTAGGGCTAACATCAGAAGAAAAGCTATATTGCTCGTGGTTAAGTTGATTTGTTCTTTCTACACAGCATCAACAAACTCGGTTTCAGTTCTCATTACCGTGAGCCCTCCTTGGAGAAGCTAACTGATGCCAACCTTACTCATTCTTTTTCTTCGGTACACGAAGAGGCCGTGCTGGCTACTGACTGATCTCTTGATCCTTGGGAACGAAACCGAGGGAGAAAGTCTAACAAGTGCATCGTTTTGCAGTAAATTAGATCAGATTTCCGCATCTCCGCACTCAGTTTGTGAGCTTGACAGTTCAGTAAAATGTTCCCTTGTAAGGTTCGCCCTCTTAGGAAAAAGGGCAATAATTCATCATTAGGATTTCAGAGTCCAGGTGCAGATGAAAACTGATGGAGCCTCCAGCGAGGCAGGGAAAGTCAGCGGAAGAAGAAAATTTTATCTGAAGTCTAATTCCCTGCTTACAGCAGAGAATAATTAAGATAATATTGCTCCAAGAGTTCTTTAATGATTAAAAATCACATATGTAGGATCCATAAATTGGCGAGCAACAAATTGAGGAGAGGTATAGCATCAGGAGATGCAGTTCTTCCTTTGTTTCACCCCCACCCCTCTCTTTTCTTTTAAATGCGCATTATAGTCAAAAATTCACTGATGGCAGAGCGCACAACCAGCCTAGGAAAACCACAGGAGACCAGCCCTGTTCCAAGGACTTTGTTTAGATGCAACAAATCATTTGTCTGTTATTAACCTAGAGCTTGTAATTATGCAGATTGCCATAGATTTTCCTGGGCCTGGAAGTGAGATTGAGGGTTGTTCACACTATAGCAGGAAGCTTGGGGCTGGCCATGCATTACTGAACTTGCCACATTTATCATGTTGACTGATGGCAGGAGAATCAGGTCTCGGGTCCCAGTGGTTAATGTAGTGGGTAATTAACTGTCATTTGCCTAGTAATAGGCTGATGATCAATGGTTTGTGTGGAAACAAATTCTAATCAGGTAGCTGATAAATGCTCGGGGAAAGAAAGCAATTGAAATTGAGGACAGCAGAAAAGAAAGAACTAAGTCCAGAATTTCAACATAGAACTCCAGAGTTATATGATAATAACGGCAAAACAAGAAGAAAAAGTAGAAAATCAACAATAACCGGCTGGGGTGTGGGGGAGATCTTCTAAATAAATAGCTATGTTCAGAATTACCCCTTGCTAAGGTTACCATTCTGCATTGGAGCACAGTTATGAAGGATCTCTTGCATGGCCTTTAAATAGTGAGTTTTTGAACGGGGATTTTAATAACTAAAAGCCGTAAGGATACAACATTATTGGACAATATGTCTGGTGGTGATTTTTTTTTAAAGTTATTGAAATGGAGATAAGCCACCAAGCCATTGGGTTTTTTGTTTTGTTTTTTTTGCTTTAAATAAAGATTTTTTTTTCTGTTTGAGTGAATAAGAATGTGATTTTGAATGATGATTACTCCAGCTCCTTTTTCTTTGGAACACCCACTGTTTTTTTTCTTTTCTTCTCCTTTTATTAAGGATTTTGGACATTTGTAGGACTAATTCAAGAACTAAACAGGATGGCTTTCCAGCCCCAAAGTCAGCACATGATATTTCTAAACAGCTTCAATGACTAGGGTGGCTTGATTGTGACTTTCCCAAGACTATTTCCCTGTCCTCTGATGTAAACCAAATAGTAAGAGGTTGAATTTGAAAAAGTGTTTCTCCCATACTAATTTGTGCGAATAGAATAGAATAGAATAGAATAGAATAGAATAGAATAGAATAGAATAGAATAGAATAGAATAGAATAGAATAGAATAGAATTCTTTATTGGCCAAGTGTGATTGGACACACAAGGAATTTGTCTTTGGTGTATATGCTCTCAGTGTACATAAAAAGACAAGATACATTTATCAAGAATCATAAGGTACAATACTTAGTGATAGTCAAGGTTACTAATAAGCTCTCAAATCGTACTAGGAAACAAATAAAAACAATATAAATTGAAAGATACAAGCGACATGGTTATAGTAATAAGTGGAAAGAGATAGATACTAGTAAGGAAGAGAAGAATAATAGTAATGCAGCCTTAGTAAATTATTTGACAGTGTTGTGGGAATTAGTTGTTAAGCAGAGTGATGGCATTCGGGGAAAAACTGTCCGTGTGTCTAGTCTAGACCCTATAGCGTCATTATGAGGGTAGAAGTTGAAACAATTTATGTCCAGGATGTGAGGGGTCTGTAAATATTTTTCACAGCCCTGTTTTTGACTTGTGCAGTATACAGATCCTCAGTGGAAGGCAGGTTGGTAGCCATTGTTTTTTCTGCAGTTCTAATTATCCATTGAAGTCTGTGTTTGTCTTGTTTGGTTGCAGAGCCAAACCAGACAGTTATGAAGGTGCAGATGACACTCAATTATTCCTCTTAATATATCCTCAAGATAGTCTTCTCTGTATCTCCTTTTCAGAAGTAGGCGGGATGATAAATTAAGATCCTTCTCAATCAGATCTACAATCCCATCATATTGCTTCTGAATGCAAGAGACTAAATGGGGTTGACTTGTTTGCAATCAGTTCTAGTTGAGGAACCCATCCACATGTGAGAATCCACCCACAGAAACCCACGTTTCAACATGTATGAAGTAGATGATCATATTAAGCTATTATTACTTATAAGATTGGACTACCATGTTAGGGTATTATTTATTTATTATATCAGACCAATATGCTGCTCTGTTTAAAGACCAACTCTGCACAATGCATATCTAAACATAGTTAAAATAATTTTTAAATTATTTGAAAACAATGAGAAAATAATACAATCAAAACTGAGAAAAAGTGTCATCAACAATAATTAAGGACCCTCATGCAACAGGACAAATCTAATTCAGTGGTTTTCTCCCATCTCAAAAGTTGTGTTGAAATAAACAGATTTATTTCTTTGGACATTGTATTCATGTGAACACCACAGCTGTGTTTGGGTGATGCAAGTTTAAAGTTCAGTTTGTTGGATAAATCCAGTCTTAACATTTTTTCGATGCTGGATGAAAGTGCAGTTATTCATCCCGGCATTTTATTTGTGTGTTGGATTTTATCGTTCACTTTTCTTCCAAATACTGAAAAGCAGAATAGAATTCTTCTCTCTCTTTTTTGTTTATTTGTACCTTTTTTAAAGGTATCTAACAGTCCACTACGAAGTAGTAACTGGCCATAAGTCCCTCAAGAGGAAGATAGCATGACAATTGTTTTATAGAAGTATTATGATTAATGTTATTTCCATATGTAATATAGCATTCTACTCTAGACAGTGGCCTTATTTTAAGAAAATAATAATCAGGATAATTTTTTTTTCTAATAAAGGAGAATATTTGTAGTTGAGGATTGAAATGAAGGGTCCTTGATGCTCTCTGAGCTTGGTTGTTTTCTTGCAGACATTTTATTACCCAGCTAGGTAACATCATAAGGAGTGGGTGTGATTTTCTTTCTTATTTTTAATTCAATGCACCTTCTACTCTTGAGACTTGATAGAAGACCCAAGTAACCCTTGATTCACAACTGTTTGTTTAATGACTGTTCAGTGTTACAACGGCAATGAAAAAAGTGACTTATGACAAATTCTTACACTTATGACCATTGAAACATCCCCACAGTCACGTGATCAAACTTCAGGTGCTTGACAATCAACATGCATTTACAATGATTGCATTGTCCCAAGGTCCTGGGATTATCATTGGCAACTTTCCTTGGGTGTTTCTAACAACCAAAGTCAAACAAAATTCCCCTAATGACTACATGATTTACCTAAGAACTGTAGTGATTCATTTAACAACCATAACATGGGGCACGACTCATTTAACAACTGCCTTGCTTAGCAATGGACTCTATTGTGCTTGTAAGTCAAGGATTTCTTGTACTTATAGTATTATTATGCCTTTACGGGTTTTCCATCATAACTCTGGATTTTCTTTCTTCTTTTTTGTCTATAGATCTTCCTTCTTCTTGTTGTAACTAACAAAGCTATAGGGAATTAATTTAATCCAGTGGGACCCTAGTTAGTAATTTTTTTTTAAAAAAAAATAGTGATCTCAGAGCTGCTTGTCACCATATCCGCTGTGAGTCTGTCAGAGACATTAATAATCAAACGTTCTTTAGAAGGAACAAGATGTTCCTCAAGAGATATCAATGCAGTTACCCTCAATGACATCCTAGTGGTATCTGATTTATTTGATGTACAGTGTGTTAGGAATAGGCTAAATTTGCACTGGACAATTCTTGAGTAAGTAGATTATGAGGAAGATCGATTTAACAAATTATGCAAATCAGTTGTGAGGGAAACCATAACATGAGTTACAATATCTTTTGGACATAGTGTGCTGTGGAAACGTAGCAAAATATTTTTTATTTATTGTTAAAGGTAAAGCTTCCCTTCACACATACGTGCTAGTCATTCCCGACTCTAGGGGATGGTGCTCATCTATGTTTCAAAGCCAAATAGCCAGTGCTGTCTGAAGACGTCTCCGTGGTCATGTGGCCGGCATGACTAAACACCAAAGGCGCACGGAACGCTGTTACCTTCCCACCAAAGGTGGTCCCTATTTTTCTACTTGCATTTTTTACGTGCTTTCGAACTGCTAGGTCAGCAGAAGCTGGGACAAGTAACGGGAGCTGACCCCGTTACACGGCACTAGGCATTCAAACCGTTGAACTGCCAACCTTTCAATCAACAAGCTCAGTGTCTTCGTCACTGAGTCACCGTCCCTTTGCTATTTATTGTTAATCTCAATTTAAAATTAAACATCTTCTTTTAGACACAGCTGAAACGTATTCCTGCCCTTCAAAATTTGGGGGCAATGAAACAGGTTCATTTAATCCATGTAACCTGTCAGGCCAGAAGAATAGGAACACACTTAATTTGGTTGCAGAATTAATCCAGTTTCTGGGTTCACACTATCTGGACTGACAAATTAATGGAATGAAATGGGTTCCTGAACCATTCTAAGCCACAGAAAAGCTGCAATCATAAAACTAACTCAGGCATACCGTGTAAATGTAACCATTTGAGAAAGACCTGGTGAAATATCTTAGGTCAGGGGCCACCAACCTTTTGGACCTCAGGGACCACTAAATTCATAATTTTAAATCCCATGGACCACTTATATGTTTTTTTAAAAAAGATAAATAGTATTTAGTGCAATATAAAAAATGCAAATAATTTTTCTGCGGACCATCAACATTTCCTCACAGACCACCAGAGGTCCACGGACCACCAGTTGGTGACCGCTGTCTTAGGCAAACACAGCCTGTTAATTACAGCTAGTCTTCAACTTACAACAGTTCATTTAGTGACCGTTCAAAGTTACAACAGCACTGGAAAAAGTAACTTGGGACCAGTTTATACCATTATGACCATTGCAACATCCCCTTGGTCACATGATCAAAATTTGGATGTTTGTCAACTGACTCATATTTATGACAGTTGTAGTGTCCCGTGCTCGTGTGATCCCCTTTTGCGACCTTCCAACGAGCAAAGTCAGCGGGGAAGCCAGATTCATATAACAACCATAGCACTAACTGAAAGACTGTAGGTTCATTCATTTTAACAACTATGGCAAGAATGGTCGTAAAATGAGGCAAAAGTCACTTAACAACTGTTAAGCAACAGAAATTTTGGCTCAGTTGTGGTCATATATCAAGGACTGCTAGTAATCGCCTGAGGGTTTGGTTGCCTTTAATTTTTTTGAAGCTTCTTCTCAGGCCTTTTTTTTTAAGTGTATTCATCACTGATAGAGGCTCACAACACTATAAAAACCAAGGATCAGCGATTTTTCAAGCTTTGGGCATTACTATGCTATCTCGGAAAAAATAAAATAGCCAAATCGTGGGATGTCATTGCAAGCTTTCAATGATAATCTTCATAATCTCACTACAGATTTGCAAGATTATGGATTAATTTTATTCTGGTATTTAGGACACCCCATGACTCATGGGAATTTTATTAGGTGTTTTTTTTTTAACAATCGTCTTTAATCATTGTTTATCAAAAGTTTGTTTTGCTGGCCTTTGGCAGTAATAAAGATTTTATGGTATTATTTGTGGCTGACCAAAGCTGTAAAATCACAACATTGTAAAATAAAGTGAAAATACATTGAATAAAGCCAAGTAGAATTAAAGCACGTTTTAAAAGGCCAACAAAGGCAGAATTGTAACAGAGCTCAGCTTTTCACACACGGGTGCCTATAGGAGGGGCTAGCGACATCAAAATAGGGGATCCTACTGGGCAATCAAAGCCCACCCCCATCCCTTTTAGCCTGTATACCTGCATTAAAAAGAAGCAGGATTCATTCACTTAATCACTTTCCCTATTTTGAGAAAATTGATTGTGTTGTATGCTGCCCAGAGCTACTTTCCGTGAGACGGGCAGCCATATAATTTGATTAATAAATAAAATAAATAAATTGACGCATACACATAGACATCCTGCAGATAACCATTTACATAACAAAAGTTTAGGCTACTGAGGAAAGCAAAGGGGCTATTTCACAATCTTGGTGCAACCACCGAGAAGGCCTCGTTTCATGAAATTATGAGCTGGACTAGACGATCCCTTGGTCATCCCCAAATGGAGCATCTGGATTTCTGTGTGTTTAATAGACATTTGATTTTACCTTAGATTAAAAATAAAAAGAAGAATTGTATCCACAGTTTCCACTTCACTCATTTCAATATTGAAGTGCTGATGTATTACAAATCATTCAGTTTAGCCCAGATGCGTGTACAAACTGGCTGTTGAAAGTGGGAATTTAGGTCACTGAATCCATTTGGTTGCCCAATTAAAGTATTCAGATTAAGGAATCCACAGTAATTAACCATCTGTTTAGTAAGTTCCAACAAAGGATAATGCCTACGATAGCACAGAATTTAAGCATACAATACCTCCTGGCTTCATTGAGGTCCCGTTTCATAAGTGTCTCAGGGCTGTTGGTAACAACAAATATCCCTCAACCCTGGCTGATTTGTGTAATGCTGTCATACTAAGAATGTGTTATGTGACACCACAATGTTCAAGTTAGTCCGGATAGCAATTGTTGAAGCTGAAAGTTTATTGTAGAGACTGAAATTTAAAGAAGATAATATTTATAGGTCCAAGGTTGAACTGAGAGGACCTTGGTGCTGTCTGAGCGTTTGGGTTTTCTTGTGGCCATTTCATTGCCAAACTAGGTAACATCATCAGTGCAATGGAAGGAAGGGAGGGAAGGATAGGTTAGGACATAAAAAATGACTTAAACCAGCCTTTCAAATGATGCTTTCCTTCATTCTGGACAGCAACTCCTTACAATTCTCAAGGAAATAGGATTTGGTCATGCATACCAGGAGTTTCAGCCCAACATACCTAGGTGTGAGTCGCATGTAGTAAAAATTGTTTGTGTGTATGTGTGGGGGGGGAGGGGGGTCTATGGGTATATGCAGATATTCTGGGATGTTATTCAAATTGTGCATAGCAAGGAATTCTTACTGATTTCTTACTCATTCAATTTGGCCTGGGTGATACAGGTTTACAAAACAGGTCTCATATTCATTGTCTGTGTTGTCAGTCCCGAGATTCCTCGTATAGGACCTTTGAATTCATTACCTTAAAACTGTTTTTAATTTGGAATTTCCCTGGAGAGCCATTATATTTTTCTGCTGTCAGCCTGATGTTGAAGAGCAAAAAAGCAAAGGGGCGGATGTGGCATTTTCATCTATTTTCTATCATACTCGCAAATGGCATTAGCAGGTTATGCACAAAGAATAGCATTCCTTTTTCCAGAAAAAGAAAGTCTATTTAGATGTATTAAGTAGCTTTACATTGGCATTGATGGCAAACATGGGCCATGAGTTATTTATTTATTTATTTATTTATTATTTACATTTCTATACCGCCCTTCTCCGAAGACTCAGGGCGGTTTGCAACCAAGTTAAAAAGACATATACAAAAATTAAAACACAATATTTGAAATTTAAAAATCTGAAACCATAGGGCGAATATTAAAATAACAAGTAATAAAACCACCCAATTAAAAATTACCCTTAGGCCAACCCTGCTCGGTGAAACAAAAAAGTCTTGAGCTCGCGCTTAAAGGCCCGGAGGTCGGGAAGAAGGCGTAGCCCCAGAGGCAGTTCGTTCCATAGGGTAGTGCCCCCACAGAGAAGGCTCTTCCCCTGGGGGCCACCAGCCGACATTGTTTAGCTGACGGCACCCCGAGGAGACCCTCCTTGTGGGAGTGCACAGGTCGATGGGAGGCTATTGGTGGCAGTAGGTGGTCCCGTAAGTAACCTGGTCCCATGCCATGGAGCGCTTTAAAGGTGATCACCAACACCTTGAATTGCACCTGGAAGACCACCGGCAACCAGTGCAGCTTGCGCAGGAGAGGTGTTATATGGAAGCTCCGAGACGCTCCCTCTATCCCCCACGCAGCCGCATTCTGTACCAGTTGAAGTCTCCCGGTGCTCTTCAAGGGGAGCCCCATGTAGAGAGCATTGCAGTAATCCAGGCGGGAGGTAACGAGGGCATGAGTGACCGTGCATAACGAGTCCCAGTCCAGGAAGGGACGCAGCTGGCGGATCAGGCAAACCTGATAAAAAGCTCCCCTGGCAACAGCCGTCAAGTGTTCTTCCAACGACAGCCGTGCATCCAGGAGAATGCCTAAGCTGCAAACCAACTCCCTGGGGGCCAGTGACTCGCCCCCCACAGTCAGCGACGGAACTAGCTGACTGTACCGGGACGCCCGCATCCACAGCCACTCTGTTGTGTCTTGCCCGCCCTCAGAGCAGCCGGGGCCTTCTTATCTGCTCCCGAACACGGAGGAATGTATGCCTCCCGGCCCCAGTCCTGGCTCCATGCCCAGACAAACTGCAGAAGAAGGAGCACCTCCCGGCCCCAGCCCTGACTCCATGCCCAGGCAAATGGAGCAGCTAGACCCCTCCCCCTCCTCCACAGCATGTGAGCCTGAGGAGGGTTTATTACCAACAGCTGATTGGAGTGACCCTCGCATCAGAAGATTGGACAGGCGGAGGCAACAGAAGGAAGGGAGGGGCAGGCCTTAATGAGTGCTGAGTCATGGAGCCACACCCCATGGCCTATATAAAGGATCTGCTTTCTGGCAGTCTCTGAG
The DNA here is from genome assembly GCF_028640845.1 of Ahaetulla prasina. NCBI lineage: Eukaryota > Metazoa > Chordata > Lepidosauria > Squamata > Colubridae > Ahaetulla > Ahaetulla prasina. The sequence continues at coordinate 87,170,393 of NC_080545.1, read as the reverse complement.
TCAGGCAAAAGTCGAACTTATCTTGCTGAAGTCACTTACTGGTCTCCTGCCTGCTCTGAGGACTTTGCTAGGACTTTGGGCAGAGCTGCAGAGGCAAGCCTGATTCGGATTTCCCTGACCCGGCCGTCAACGGAGGAGTGGGACACGACACACTCCGTCTTGGATGGGTTGAGTCGAAGTCTGTTCGTCCCCATCCAGACCCGAACGGCTTCAAGGCACCGGGACATCACATCGACGGCTTCGTTGGGGTGATCCGGGGTGGAAATGTACAGCTGAGTGTCATCAGCGTACAGCTGGCAACTCACCCCAAAACCACGGATGATCTCCCCCAACGGCTTCATATAGATGTTGAACAGTTAAGCCCAAACCCAAAATTTATAATTTTGCATTTATAATAATTTATAATAAGCATTCCAAAATAACCATTCTTCCTGAATGTGTGGGGAGCTAAAATTTATTTCTTTTAATATCAGTTTTGTGGGAAAAACATCCATAGTTCAGTTTTGAACAATGCATTCAAATGTCTGGTGACTCTTTCTCTCTCTCTCTCTCTCTCTCTCTCTCTCTCTCTCTCTCTCTCTCTCTCTCTCTCTCACACACACACACACACACACACACACACACACACACACACACAAACACACACACCTAATTTGCAAAGGGTTAGCAGACTCCTAATCACCCAATGATCTTAGCACTGCTTTATAATGCCTTGGTAATACCACACTTGGACTACTGCATCAGGTTTGGTCACCGCAATATATAAAATATATATTTAAAAAGTCGTTGAGGCTCTGGAAATAGTGCAGGGAAGAACAACAAAGATAATTAAGGGCCTGGAGACTAAAACATATAAAAATAGTTGCAGGAATTGGGTATGTCTAATCCAGTAAAAAGAAAAGAGTAGGGGTGACTTGATAGCAGTGTTCCAATATTTGAGGGGCTGCCACAAAAAAGAGAGGGTCAACCTATGAGCCATGGTGGCGCAGTGGTTAGAATGCAGTACTGCAGGCTAATTCTGCTGACTGCCACCTGCCAGCACTTTGGCCGTTCGATTCTCACGGGCTCAAAGTTGACTCAGCCTTCCATCCTTCCGAGGTTGGTAAAATGAGGACCCAGCTTGTTGAGGGCAATATGCTGACTCTATAAACCGCTTAGAGAGGGCTTTAAGGCACTGTGAAGCGGTATACAAGTGTAAATGCTATTCTCCAAAGCACCTGAAAGCAGGACAAGAAGCAATGGATGGAAATTGATCAAGGTTCCAATCTAGAATTAAGAAGAATTTTCCTGACAGTGAGAAGAATTAACTAGTGGAATGACTTGACTTCAGAAGTTGTAGTTGCTCCATCACTGGAGTCTTTTAAAAAGAAACTGGACACAGTCATTTGTCTGAAATGGTATAGGGTTCTGTCTGAACAGAGGGTTGGACTAGAAGACCTCCAAGGTCCTTCCAACTCTGTTATTCTGTTTTGGTCTGTCCCTTTATTGTCCAACATATCTCCAGACTACACAACACTAGCAACAAAACAACAGTATCTCCATCAATCTGCTTTCTCATCACTCTCTTAAATCTAGATTTGTTTTTCCTCCTTCTTCCTGCTTCAGAGATAGATGAATATTGAAGGAATGTGCATTTTTCTTACTTTATTTCCATCGGATGGCTTGTCTGCCTCTCTGACACAACACCTCCCCTCTAGGCTAACTCGCCACACAATGCTTGATAGAAGCACGTAACGCTGAATACTTCTGTGATGATAATTACACTGCCCGCATACACAGTGTGGGGTTGCTAGTAGAGCAGACTTAGTAGCTGCATGGGTAGTATATAATTTTTACTTATTCGTATTTATTAAATTACTACCTCACCTGCCTTTACAACACCATAATGAGACCATATAACTGCATGAATAAAAACATAGCTTAAAAACAGAGTTAAAAAACAGGTTAAGCCTTACAAGTAAAGATAAATCAGGTTAAATAGGCTAGGATGGTTGGGTAGCTACTAGCTGGGGAAATCAGCTATTGTAGAATAATACATGTCCTCCACTGGCTATCTCAAGTTTCCAGTTTCAGTTCAAGGGATGGGTTACTGCAGTGGTGGGTTCTAACCAGTTTTACCACCGTTTGGCATGCGCCAAGCTTGTGTTTCACGCAAGTGCATTGAGTGAAAAAAACAGCTGAGGCATGGCAATCCACTTTACCGCGCCTTACAGCTGAGCTAAAAACAAAGGAATAAAGGTAGGTATAGTGTGGGGGCAGGCAGGAGGACCCAGCTGATGTTAGGAATGAACCGTTCACTCTCACATCAAGATTTCCGCTACCGGCTCTCCCGAACTGGGGAGAACCGCTAGCAAACCCACCACTATAAAGCAATCCAGCATGGTTTAGGGAAAACCTTGCCAAGCATGAGTTAGCTTATCCAATCTAGTCAGTCATCTGGAGAGGAGGGCTGTTGATCTCTCCTCTGTGTGAGGTACTACATTGAACTGGATTAGCTACCAAGACACCATTTTTAATGGCCAACACACTTTGTCCTTGGAAGTAATATTGGCTCCAGCAATCCTCCCCATGGAAGCAGGCCAGTTTTGTCTGGTGGTTAAGGTACCAGTCTAGAAAGTGGGGGACGGTGAGTTCTAGTCCTACCTTAGCCACGAAAGCTAACTGCATGACGTTGGGCCAATAACCAAAAAACGGTAAATTCTAGTCCATGAAAGCCAACCAGGTGACTTTGGGCCAGTTGTTAGGAGACAGTGAATTCTAGCCTCACTTTAAGTATGAAAGCCAGCTTGGTGTCCTTGGGCCAGTCACTCTGTCTCAGCCCAATTTACCTCACAGAGTTGTTGTGAGGAAAATGGGACCAGGAAGGTGTGTTGGAGATGTTTGCTGCCTTGAGTTATTTGCAAAAATAATAAAAGCAGGAAAAATAAATAAAGCAAGCAAGCCCTAAAATCTGTTTGTTTTTTTTTCCAACAGGCTTTTGGCCCTTAGAGTGTTTGTGGATAGCTATTATTTTAATGAGCTTTTATTATAATCTGTTTTCCGTCTACTGTATTCTCTTGTTAATGCATGATCCAGAGTCATACCGTTAAGGGTAGTCCTTTTGGGATCCTTAGGTGATAAAGATTAGCGTTGCTTTAAGGTGTCATTTATTAATTATCTGTTCATATACGGTATTAAATTTACATGGCCACCCAACTGGCAAACAGCATCATACAGCATTAAAGACCCACAAGATAAAACCCAGAAAACATCACTATCACATTGTTGGGGTTTCCTGGCGAAGTAGCATCTAAGGGAGATGGGCGGTTCAAACATTGAAAAGTAAATAAAAACAAATAACTAGCAAGGTGGGGCCTAATCTTCTTTCAATGTGTTGGAACAAAGAGTAGCATGGCAGAGCTTAAAGTTAAAGCATTTCAATCGAGTTTTAAAATTGCTCCCACAGTATAATATACCAGCATTTCTAATGTGGCTATATATAGTTGACTGCCTCATTTACTTTAATAGGCTCCTTCTATAACATAATCATAGCTATAAGCATTGCTTAGGGTTGGAAGGTGCATGAACCACTAATGCTTTCTGACACTTTAAATGACTTCTTCATAAAATGCTCTTTAATAATGGTAAAGCTTTTAGCACTAGGTGTCAAAAATGACTGGGAGACTAGCTTCTCCCCACCAGGCCCAAAGTATTATTTCTTCTTATGCTCAAGTGCATGCATATTATAAATAAACAGCACCAAGGCCATAGTTGTTGCAACGTGGTCCCATGGCTGCTTTTCAAATCTTCAACCTTTTTCGTGCTGCACTTTGAAACCGATGGCTGCGTGTATACTGCTCACTAATGTGATCTCTTTTTTAACTTCCTTTTTTTTCCCCCTCCCATCTTGACGTGGTAAGACTTTAATGCACTTCAGATTAGTAACAGTTCTTCTAGAGACAATTACATTACGGTGGTTGCAAACAATTAACCAGTGGAACAGCTTGTCTTCAGAAACTGTGGGTGCTCCATCACTGAAGGATTTTAAGAAGAGACTGGACAGCCACCTGTCTGAAATGGTGCAGCAGGAACTCCTGTTTGAGCAGGGGGTTGGACTAGAAGACCTCCAAGGTCCCTTTGAGCTCTGTTCTGATTGATTCTTGGGCGCCTTTTTTCTTTGCTCAGCCGATCTTTGTTTCTTTCTCTGTCCCCCCCCCCCACTATCGACAGGTTATTTGGTGTGACTGGAAATTGTGCAGCCTGTAGCAAGCTTATCCCTGCGTTTGAGATGGTGATGAGAGCCAAGGACAACGTTTACCACTTGGACTGTTTTGCGTGTCAACTGTGTAATCAGAGGTAAGAGACTTGGTCAGGGAATCGCGCAGCCAGTGTCCAAATGAAGCCAGAGACGCCGACACAAACATGTAGTTTTATATAAATAAATATATTTGACCTCTATATATACAGAAAGCAAGATAGTCAGGCAAACAGCAGCATCATGAGGTAAATCACAGAGCACACAGGAGAAAAAAGGCGGGGAAAAAGGGGGAACTCCCCCTTCACACCCATAGCAACCAATCACAGCACAGATTGCCTCACGCACGCCAGTCAATCAATCACAACTCTGTGTCCTGGCTCACTTCACAACCCCACTGCTCCAGCTAGTAAATTTAAATACCTTAACAGACTTTTCAATGTATTTCCATGGGCTGATGCCGATTGGCTCTGTTTAGAAAAGAACAGCCATAGGCATGAGATTTTTGCCAATGGGCTCTGGGCTGAATTTACTTTGATTAAAAAGTAAGATAAGGAATGGCTTCACTTCTTCCATCCCATCCTTCGGATGATATTCAGATGTATCATGAACCAGAGTATCTCATCATGGGTATAAATCTCAGGCTCATCTGCTCTACTTCCCGATTTAATCGTAACTTTGATTAGGCTATGCCTTGCAATCAACAACCTGCCCCGGGGTTTCAGAGAAAATGAACAGAAGCGTCTAACATCCACTGAGTAAAGAAAGGAAGAAGGTGCTGGCACCGCCAACATCAGCTGCTCCTACCGTACTAGTTGATGGGTTCCAGCTGCAGCACACGGGAAGGGAACCATAGTGAGGACTTAGTAGATCTAGCATTATCTCTTTCTATCCATAAGCTTCCTGTGCCCCCTGGGAATTTTGAGGGCGCCAGATTGGAGAAAGATGAGCTGATAGTTAAGGAGGATGGATGAAAACCCTCATCTCCGAGCAGGAATTTAACAGGGTGCTTACTCTTTCTTTTAGAGATCTGGTTCATGTCTGCGAGTGCAGTGATGGCTAACCTTTTTGCCATCGCGTGCCAGGAGTGGGGGGAGAGGGGGTCGCACGCATGTGTGCCCACACCCATAATTTTATGTGCCCCGTGCATGCGGACACAACCCCCTCCCCACTCCCCCCATCGCTCTTGGCACGTGATGGCCTGGTGGGCCCGGTAGGCCTGTTTTTCTCTCTCCCCAGGCTCCAGAGCCTTTCTAGGAGTTTGGGGAGGGCGAAAACGGCCTTCCCCACTTCCCCAGAGGCCCTCTGGAAGATTTTTAATATTTTAGTCTTTTTAGCTCAAGGTGACGCTATGCTAAAATGTACAATGGATGCATGAGTAAACCATAAAAGGAAGAATTCAGATTTCTTGAAAACAGCTCGTTTCCTGTAACAAAATAAGTTCTTACTAGTTCTTTACAATAGAGTGCATAGATATCGGTTCAACTTCATTCCTGACAAGCCTCTTCCATTTCTCTATTTATGTTTAAGTTGTACTTAACCACATGTTCCTAGGACAGCATTCTCTCAGTGCCAGATATATTGGATTTTTTAACTCTCATATAGTCTCAGTCGGATCCAAGACATCTGGAGGGCGCCAGGTTCAGAAAGTTTCATCTAAGAAATGGCATGTTATTCATGGGTAAAAGTGAGCTGCTGACTTATGGTGAGACCAAGGGAAATGCTGAAAAAGACCAGGCTTAATTCTATATATACGGAAAGCATTATCTTACATGGTGACACTCCAATAGACGCAATAGAAAATTAAGCTCTAATTTATAGCAGGAGATTATTACTCTTCGTGAAACTTGGAGAGGGATTACTATATGGCTCTTTAGAAAATCAGCATGTAATGTTCAGATAATAATATTAGTGGAGCTATGCTTCAAATCATGGAGAAAATCTTTGCGGTTGCTAAGAGTCAGCAATGAGTTGATGGCACCTAATCAGTCAATCAAGCAATGTGGTTTAAGCCATAAACCATTAAAAAACCCATTTGTTTTGCCTTTATCAATTATGAGAGTTAGGAATGCTTCTCAAGAATATAAGGTAGTAACATCTGCCCAACCTTGACTGATCTTTAAAAGATAAACAGAGGTAGACTTTTCTACTCCCGGGAAGGGAAGTTTGCAGGAAAACTCATGACTCTGGAGTAGGAAGGTGAAAAGTTATTCTGAAATGTGTTGATTGCAAATAATTTCCATATTATTTCTGAGAAAATTAGATGGATGTGACCAGGAAATCATCAGAGTTAAATTCAACTCAAAGGAGTTATTCCTTTTTTCAAAAAAAGAAAAAAAAATGGTAGGAATAGAGACTTAGAGGTTCTTTGGGACTGAAGGTGTCAGGCGTAATCATATTTATATCTTAATTTCCCTAACCATATTCCTAGAGAAAATTGCCTTCCATAGGAAGAAATAGTCCCAGTGGTCCAATGTCGAGCTCTCTCCCCCCCCAACTGCTTTGAGATTTGATTTTAATGATGAAAAGTAGATTTTAAATTGATACAAAATAATGAATAAGACTCTAAGCCTCACCAGAGGTTCTCGTTCTCTCTCTCTCTCTCTCTCTCTCACACACACACACACATATATGTGCACAGCTTAAATTAAAGAAGATAGTAGTAGTAGAAATATTGGATTGAATTCAATCTCTGCAATTAAAATTTTGCCAAACTGAACCCCTTTTATCTTGCTGCAAAGTCTATGAGCCATCACATTTCCATATCCCGAAAAGAAATATACTCCGGAATTTATTTGCTTTCTCCTCAGTCTGCTTTACAGTAGAGATCTGTTTCACATGAGGTGTTTAGGAGAGGCGGGTTGGAACCACTCTGGATCACATTTTCTGTTAACAGCAACGAAAACAAACCTGGTGGCGTGAAAGAGGGCAATACTATAAGAGAAACACACATTTTACGTGTGCTTGGAATCAGTCACTCAAGTTGCAGAAGAAGTAATTGCAAGAGAATTGATCAGTTGAGTTTTTAAAAATAAAAAGGGTTCAGGGAGCAGGGCCAACCTGGATTGAGATTTTTGTCAAAGCAAGTCTTTATTAGTCATAGGCCAACATAGCACATTCTATGTTTATTAGTCATAGGCCAACATAGCAATTCAAAATGTATTCTTAACTTCAGTTTGTTTATAGTGCAACTTAAGTCAGCTGTTTACACCTTTTCACTAATCCAGGTGCCTGCAAACTAGACAACTTTAAGACTTGTAGACTTCAATTCCCAAAATTCTTCAGCCAGCCTAGTTAGGCTCCCTGCCCTAACCAATGTTGATAATTATTTTAAAGCCAAACACTAGATCGATTTAGTGAAGGAGCATCACATATACATAATATAATCTCTCAAAGGTGTCTGTAACCCACCTGCTAATTGTCACAGAAGGCAGATCAACCATACCTACCCATCGCGCCATTCAAGCGTTGGGGTCCTCCACCATGATTCTAGAAGATCACTCTTCCAGAGTTTTGCCAAAGAATCAGAAAAAAACAAGCGATGTGATCTCAATTTGAGGAAGAAGAAAAGAACTTGGATGCCATTTTTCTCTGGCTATGCTTTGAGATCTCAGATGGTTCCCAATCGGTGCCTTCTCCCATACACCAAATGCACTCCTGTCTTAATACCACTCCAACTATTCTCTTTCTTACCATATACTCGTATGTTTACTTTCTAACTGCAATTTGGAGCATGTTAGTGCTACCGGTTTCACACCATTGCATGCTAACAAACCTACAACTCGCGAGCCACAAAATTTTACCTTGAATTAATCCTGTGTTGGGAGTAGGATGGTTGATGAAGTAGCTGCAGGTAGTTCTCGCCTTCAACAGCTCATTTAGTGGCGTTCAAAGTTACAACAACACTGAAAAAAGTGGCTTATGACCATTTTTCACACTTAATGACCATTGCAGCATCCCCATGGTCCCATGATTTACATTCGGATGCTTGAGAACGGACTCACTTTTATGACGGTTTTGCAGTATCCCAGACTCATGTGATCCCCTCCTGCAACCTTCTGACAAGCAAATTCAATGGAGAAACCAGATTCATTTAACTGTGTTATCAATTTAACAACTGCCGTGATTCACTTAACAAATGTAGCAGGAAACGTTATAAAATAGGGCAAAACCAGGGGTGAAATGCTCCCAGTTCAGACCAGATTACCCGATCTGATAGCGATGGTGGCAGGTGATTCAGAGAACCGGTAGCAAAATTCCCTCCCCCCCCCCATGCCCAGCTGAGCTGCGCGATCAGAGGTTGTTTTTTTTTTTTTTACTTTTAAAAGCATTTTTTATTCGGCTGAAGAAATGATTTTAAAAGTAAAAAAAAAAAGGCCTCTGATGAACACACGGCTCAGCTTGGATCGTCAGAGGAGCCTTTTAAAAGCATTTTTTTACAACCTCTTCGGCCGTTTTACAACAGTACTGCCCACAGAACTGGTAGTAACAACTTTTACACTTCACCCCTGGGCAAAACTCAGTTAATGTTTCACTTGGCAACAGAAATTTTGGGCTCAATTATGGTCAGAATTTGAGGACTACCTGTATTTACCCTTTCCTTTACAAGGCAAATTCCTAACCTACCTATTTTTCGCATCCGTTGAGTTTTCCAGAAGCTGCAATGCCAAACATTTAAATTCTATTTCAAGTGTGCGTGCATATATGTATCTGGTGGACACATCCATGTTGGCACGCAGCTTTATTTGGGGGAAAAAGAGTTGATTTATGAGCCTGCAAAAAAGGGACAGTAACCGGAACTAAGCATGGGGCAGTAAAGTAATGCTCTTTGATAGGGTTGTAGTAAGTTCTTTTTTTCCCCAACTGTAGTTAACTTTCCCCCCTCCTCCCCCATGCAGTGTGAATTGTGCAGCTGGCATAATTACAGCTTTCTACAATTACATTCTAAAACAAAGCTAAATTGACCTTTCTCATCACGTTGTGCAGAAAATTAAAATATCAGACAAGTAATAACCACTGTTTAAACAATGTAATAATGCTAAGCAATTAGAAGTTACAGACCCATTTACAGCTCCTATACATCAAGCTTGTTTTGATGCAGAACTAAAGAGTCTGCATTCAAAATAAGGTCAGTTTTTCCCCACCAGGAGGAAGATCTACTCAAGGAAGAAATAATTGCAGCCTCTTTTGAATTGAGACTCAAAAGTCGTTCCCATTGTCATTCCTCCAACCACTCTTCCAGGGTCTTTATTAAATGTGCCTAATAGATACCCCTACTTGTTCGCTCCATTTATTCGGTGCCTCAGCTGCATATCTTTAGCATTGGTTATGCACAATTAGCACTTAGTTATTGTCTTCTCGCTTCTGTAAGATAAAAAGCTCTTTACCGGAGAAGACAACTAATCTTTAGCAGTCAAGCAAGGCAGGTAATCTTTGATACCCTCAGAACAAAATGTTTATGGAGATTCTCAGTCATCCAGGTCATGGTTATCCCAAAGGTGCTTTTTCAAAAGGCAGCTGAACTTTGTTTTTCCTTCTCATCCAAGAAGCGTCTTCAGTTCAGTCAGTTCAGTTCTGTTAGAACTGAAGACGCTTCTTGGATGAGAAGTGAAATGTCTTTAAGGAACAATGAAGTCCTGTTGCTTTTTGAAAAAGCAGAACGGGACCCCAGAACAAATGAGGGGGCAAAGTTTCTTCAGGCTTGGGAGAGAAAGGAGGTTGGATTGGGGAATGGGTTTTCTGCCCCTTGAAAACCTTGTTACAAGAGTAAACACAATGATGCCACTATGGCTTCTGCTACCAAAGCAGGGGATTAAATTTTGTAAACCTTCAGACTACAGAAAAGGAGAGTTCCAAATTTAGAAGAAATAGCACAAACTGTGTAGACCATGGCCAGATCATCCAATAGTAGAAGTTTCAAGTAAGACAAGGCAGTTATTAGAGGTATGCTATGACTTGCTATGGATTCCAGTGCAGATTCTTCCCAGATGTTCACCCTATACCACAAGGTATGGTCCAAAACTGACACGGTGGCTCAGTGGCTAAGACACTGAGTTTGTCGATCAAAAGGTCAGCAGTTCAGTGGTTTGAATCCCGAGTGCCGTGTAATGGGGTGAGCTCCCGTGACTTGCCCCAGTTTTTGCCAACCTAGCAGTTCGAAGGCACGTAAAAAATGCAAGTAGAAAAATAGGGACCACCTTTGGTGGGAAGGAAACAGCGTTCCGTGCGCCTTCGGCGTTTAGTCATGCCGGCCACATGACCACGGAGACGTCTTTGGACAGCGTTGGCTCTTTGGCTTTGAAACGGAGATGAGCACCGCCCTCCTAGAGTCGGGGACAACTAGCACATATGTGCGAAGGGAACCTTTACCTTTATGGTCCAAAAAGTCAAGTTGATGATATGATCAAAGTCAGGCACAAAAAAAAACAAGGTAGAGTTTGGACCACACCATCGCAGTCATACCTGGCAGCCACACCTGGCTCTAAGCTGGATGAAAATTTATATCAACCCTGGAACTGGGTTTATAAATTTGTCCATGACTTAGAATGAGAATGAAAAAATAAATAGAGGCATCCATTGGAAAGCAGCTCCAGGTTTGGGTGATCGCACAATCTGACTGTGGTTGTTTGAAACTACAGTCAGTCAAGCTGCTGTTATTGTGTTGCTTTTTTTAAAAAAAAAATTGCATCTTGGTTGTGGCACTCCGTTTCTTCAATTGCGGAATCATGCCTCCCAAGCTGCTGGCTTTTTAAAGAAAAATCTGGCTTAAAGCCTTTCAGCTCACCTTTGTAGACATGTTGAGAGTTTATTTTATTATAATTAGTCTTCAGCATAAGACATGAAGTTACAGTAGGTTGTAGGCAAGGGAGCTGGGTCGGTTTTGTTTGTTAATCTCCTTTTTGCATAGATATTGGTAGCAGGTCATGTTAATTTACTGTAGCAAAAAAATCAGGACATTTTGATGTGTTTTTGTGAGCTGCAGCTGTATTGCCTTCGTACAGTAGGTCCCAATCTGAGCTTGTTGGAAGATAGATGAGACAAAATGTACAAAGAAAACTATTAAAGATTAGTGTTTTTATGTTTTGAAAACTAGGGATTTGCTATTTCTAACGCTTCATTGAAGGAAAGAACTATAATTAACAATCTCTTGTTAATTTTTCATCCCACAAAAACACAAAGGTAAAGGTTCCCCCCGCACATATGTGTAGTCGTTCCTGACTCTAGGGGCCAGTGCTCATCTCCGTTTCAAAGCCGAAGAGCCAGCGCTGTCTGTGGTCATGTGGCCAGCATGACTAAATGCCAAAGGCGCATGGAACGCTGTTACCTTCCCACCAAAGGTGGTCCCTATTTTTCTACTTGTATTTTTTACGTGCTTTCGAACTGCTAGGTTATGAGGCACTAGGGATTTGAACCGCTGAACTGCCGACCTTTCGATTGACAAGCTCAGCGTCTTAGCTACTCAGCCACTGTGTCCCTTAAACACAAAAACACAAAACCTTTTAAGTAAAAATGCATGATAAGAGATTTATTTTATAGTGGTAGAAGTTTTAAATACGAAAAGTAGAAATTGGAAACTTCAAATAGGCTCTCCAAACGTAATGTTTATACTTGATGGACTAAATAGGTGATGATAGGATAGGTCAGGGGTCTGCAAACTTGGCTCTATTAAGACTTGTGGACTTCAATTCCCAGAGTTCCTCAGCAAAGCAAAGCTGGCTGAGGAACTCTGGGAGTTGAAGTCCACAAGTCTTAACAGAGCCAAGGTTGCAGACCCCTGGGATAGGTGATAGGTCTAATTTAAGACAAGGTTTATAAGGTGGCAAAGCAGCCTTATTTTACACACACACCTTATTTCTCTCACCTGCAACCTTCACAAACTTCCCTGTCAACTAAGTTTCTCATGAGGTTCAAACCAGGAAACTGGTTTAAAAACTGTTTACAAAGCAACTGTATTTACTAACTGCTTTACTAAAAGGGAACTTCATGTTATCTTCTCCAGATAGAACGAGTTTTCTGAAGATTAGAAACCCATTATTCAAATGGCTGAAGAGATACTTTCTTTGACCTTCCATTTGTCCTTGTTCTAGAGAGCGTATGATCCCTCACCAGACTTCTGCTTGTGACTTCTGGCCAGTGTGTTTGGAATGCCAAATAGTCGTCTTCTTTGGTTTCAAAATGGGAAGGGCTGCATAACAGCCCAGAATTTCTCATTCAACATACAGAGGTAGCATTTCCTATTCGGCACTAACACTGCTCCAGTTGCTGGAATTGCTAACACTGCTCCACTGCTCCAGTTGATAGGAAGTGAAGCGAAAAGAGGCCACTGCACACACTCCCTTTTAGATATGATCTTGAAATAGATTTGCAAGCAGGGTGGAAAAGGAAACGCCTTCCATGAGTTTTGCTCGGTTCCTGCTAATTATGCGGACAACATTAGGATCATGGCTTGCTCTAGACTTCTTCTGAGGTGCTCTTTCAGCTTCTCAGTCTGGACTACTCCTCTGGGATTTCTTAGCTGTCTCCTAAATATAAATCAGTTAACCCTTGCTTGGCTGTTTTTAGCTGTTTCTCCTGTTTCCCCCTGTGAACTTGCATGGGTAGGAAATTTAATTAGAATTGGGAGAGAGAGCTGTGGTACAAATTCTGCCTACTTCAGCCCTATCTTGGGTCTGATGCAGTGGTGATAAAAACTACCAGTTTGGACGAACCGGTAGTAAAAAGAATCTACCAGTTCCTCTGAACCGGTATTTCGAACAGTCAGCTGTGCCGTGTGATTTAAAATCTCTTATCGTGTTTTCCCAAAAATAGGGCATGTCCCGAAAATAAGGCCAAGCCTGATTTTTGGGGTGGGCATAAATATACACCCTCCCCCAAAAATAAGCCCTAGTGAAGGGGTGGCTGTGACCATCACAGGAGGCAGTCCTTCCCTTCCCTGGTCAGCTAATGGTAGCTGGGCCCCTTAATTGTGACCCGCAGATCAGCTGAGCTGATCGGGAGCTGCCTCTCATTCTCTTTCCCCTCAGCGTTCTTAGCACTCACCCGTCCCCCATCCATCTATCCATCCATCCCCCTCACCTGCAAACTCCTGCCCTGCTTGCAAAAGAGCAGCCGCCCGGCACTTCTTGCCACATGGTGCCTATCCAGCATTGAGGATGGCTTCCTCTGCAGCTTCCAAACTCTGGCTGGAAGCTGAGAAGAGACTGGTTGGGCCAGCCGCTTGCTCTGGAGTCTTCCGGGAGCTCGGACAGCCACATGGAGTTGGAACCATAGAGCGGGAAGCAACACGGTCTCCCCATGTGGGGCTGAAGTTCCCTTCGCCGTTCACCACCTCTCTGCCCCGGCTCCTGGAAGATTGGCAGCAGGCGGCTGGCCCGATCGCGTCTTCTCTGTTTCCAGCAGCTTCCAGCTGGGTGCTCACCGGCTTCACCCACATCGACATGGTGAGGCCTGGGAGGTGCGCAAGTGGGAGAGGGAACAGGTGCTTGTGCAGCTTGGCACCTTAAAGCCGCTCGCATTCCCTCCCGTAGGAGGAACGGGGGTTGATGGCGCGTGGAGGGAGCCTCTCTCTGCCGGACCCCCCAATAATAAGGCCAACGCCATATTACAGGGGGCAACAGAAAATAAGATTTTTCGGGGAAACACGGTAGAAAGCAGGAAATCTTGCTTTCCAGTGAATCTAAATTGCGTGGTACAGCTGTTCTCCCCCCTCCGCCGTTATACTTATTTTCCCAAGCCCCCTTTTTCCATGCTTTTGGTGCTTATTGCTCATCGCGCACAGCCTGTGTTTTGTGTGCACCGCTTATGCGCAGCCAGCAAACTGGTGGCAAACCGGTTCAGTTGATGGACTTCATCAGTGGACTTTTACAGAGAAATGGCAACTTGTACTATCTCCCACCATGGTGCTTGTCAAGGGAGAAATGAAACACTTGCTGTGTTTTTGGTGGGTTTTTTTGTTGTTGTTGTTTTTTGTCCACTAAATGATGTGAAAGAATCACTCTCTGTTTTTTCTAGCATGAGCGATGGACTTGGTAGAAAGAATGGGATTTCACACTTTCCTTCCACATTTTATATTTAGACGATGGTTTGTGCATCTCCATGGTTTCCCATGGGTCGCTTTTATCTAACTATATATACATACATGGGTGGGACGAATATTTTCTCAAAGGGCAAGAACCTGATCGTTTTTTTGCAGAGGACAAGCAATGCCCACCCAAACACAAAAGAAAGAGAAGCTATAAAAGAAGATTTGCTCCCTCGATCCGTCTCTTAGCTTTGTTCTGTAAGAAATATAATGAAATATAAAAATAGGCTGCAGGAGACTACAAATTGGGAAATAAGACCCGTTTGGTGAAACTGATTTGTCCATAAATAACTCCAGCATTTTCAGGATCATTTTATAATCTGTGTTTATAGAGAATGGGTTTTAATCCACGAATGGAAGAAAGACAGAAAGAGAAAGGAATGTGGGTTGAAGTTTGGAGGGGGGTTTTTTGGCGGGGTGGGGGCAGGAGAGAGAGTGAGAGTCCGCAAATAAACAGTCCAATTTTCCTTCGGGAGCCAAGCTAATTCTTTTCAATTCACTTTTTTTTATTACACTATTTTCTCCCCTTCTCTCTATTTAGCAAGCATAAGGATAAATTTCCAAAGCTACCCAGTTGGAAAATAAATGGCTTTGCTGTTTGTCTAGCATTCCAATCTTTACAAATGTAAATCAGTCCAACTGCTGTTCCATTTAAAACCTCACAACTTCACAAAGCATTAAAGGCCTCTTTTCAGTATACAATTTACTTGGTGACAATTCCCTCAGATTTCGGCTTCCAGCATCATTAGAGAGTGACTGACTAATAAAATACGAGGGAGCCGCTATCAAAGGTTGGGCAGGTCAACGCGTGTATAATTCTGTGTACTTTTCCTGGGTCAGCTACACCAGACCCTGCTATTTGAAGGTTAAATTGTTGCAATTAAGTACATATACAGCCTATTCCCATAGCTACTCTGTTGTTCAGTGTACTGTAAACAATGCATGCATTTATTTCGGCTCTTAATTGGGTCCAAAATGTTGCAGTTTGGAAGATTATGGGGGGCGGGGGGGGGGGAAGAAAGAGAGAGAGAAAGGACATTGTAATCTAAGGCCAAATTAAAGACTGCTTTGCTAGTGGGTAATTAGCAAAGGTGTTTTCATCTGTCCACGTCAATGCAAAAAAAAAAAGTTCATTTGGGTGACTCTTTTTTTTAAAATTATTATTTAATTGGGACTGCAGCAGGCAGTTCCTCCAAGGATCTTTTTATAGATGGAGCCTCCTGTAACAAACCGATTATGATACCACCCCCACCCCCAATAGCTCCATTCATTAGCTAAATGCTTCTGTAGACTGAAGGACCCCTGGCTGCGTCAGGGGGGATGGTCCACTCTTTTCTCCAGACTGCATTTAAAGAGATCATTCTTTTGAAGAAGAAGGAAGAAAAAGTCCCATTGTAGAAACCATCGTCTCATGCCACGGTGCTAGACAGTTTGGGTTTTTGTAAAAAGGCCAATTTTTACCTCTTTTGAGCCCCGGTTTTGGATTATCAAAGATGGGGATAGAAGGAACCCTTCAAAGCTTTCGTTGCTTAATTGATTTATTTTTATTTATTTATTTATTTGTCAAGGGTGTATTAGATGTAAGTATAAACATGATTATGAATACATGAAACGGATACAAATAAAAGGGGACGTTCGGACAGGGATAGTAGGCACGTAGGTGCACTTATGCACGGCCCCTTACAGACCTCTTAGGAATGGAGTGAGGTGGACAGTAGACAGTCTAAGGTTAAAGTTTTGGGGGTTTGGGGAAGAAACCACAGAGTCAGGTAGTGCATTCCAGGCATTGACCACTCTGTTGCTGAAGTCGTATTTTCTGCAATCGAGTTTGGAGCAGTTTACCTTGAGTTTGTATCTATTATTTGCTCGTGTATTGTTGTGGTTGAAGCTGAAGTAGTCATTGACAGGTAGGACATTTTGGCAGATAATTTTATGTACTACGCTTAGGTCAGACCAAAGGCAGCATAGTTCTAAATTGTCTAAGCCCAAAATTTCAAGTCTGTTGGCATAAGATATTCTGTTGCGAGCAGAGGAGTGGAGGACTCTTCTTGTGAAATATCTCTTCTTGTTGTTGTTATGTTGGAAGAAATATCCATTTGGGTTCAGTTCCAAGTGGGGACAAAGACACTGGAAACATGGAGGCTGCTTGGAAAGATGGTTTAATGGTGGTCAGGATCACATGGCTTGAGTTCCTGAACAGAAAAAAAGGGCTGAGATCCTGTGTGCTCCCTGGTTTTATGCTTTTTCTGAGCTTTGAACTTTCTGGGGCACAGGAAGAGTATCCTGATTGGCTGTCAGACTCCCAGGGGGTGGGAGTCTTAGCTAACATTGTAGGTTGTCCCTCAAGCTTGCCTGAGTCTTTTGTCTTTCTGGGGCTATTAACAAAGGTGGGGGCCGCTTTCCAAGAGCATGTTTCTCCTTTTCTCATCCAGGAAGGTATAATATTCTGCTTTTTAAAATATTTCCTAGAATATTTCATTCTTCTAGGAGGGGTGGGTAATTAGCAAAGGTGTTTTCATCTGTCCACGTCAATGCAAAAAAAAAAAGTTCATTTGGGTGACTCTTTTTTTTAAAATTATTATTTAATTGGGACTGCAGCAGGCAGTTCCTCCAAGGATCTTTTTATAGATGGAGCCTCCTGTAAGAAACCGATTATGATACCACCCCCACCCCCAATAGCTCCATTCATTAGCTAAATGCTTCTGTAGACTGAAGGACCCCTGGCTGCGTCAGGGGGGATGGTCCACTCTTTTCTCCAGACTGCATTTAAAGAGATCATTCTTTTGAAGAAGAAGGAAGAAAAAGTCCCATTGTAGAAACCATCGTCTCATGCCACGGTGCTAGACAGTTTGGGTTTTTGTAAAAAGGCCAATTTTTACCTCTTTTGAGCCCCAGTTTTGGATTATCAAAGATGGGGATAGAAGGAACCCTTCAAAGCTTTCGTTGCTTAATTGATTTATTTTTATTTATTTATTTATTTGTCAAGGGTGTATTAGATGTAAGTATAAACATGATTATGAATACATGAAACGGATACAAATAAAAGGAGACATTCGGACAGGGATAGTAGGCACGTAGGTGCACTTATGCACGGCCCCTTACAGACCTCTTAGGAATGGAGTGAGGTGGACAGTAGACAGTCTAAGGTTAAAGTTTTGGGGGTTTGGGGAAGAAACCACAGAGTCAGGTAGTGCATTCCAGGCATTGACCACTCTGTTGCTGAAGTCGTATTTTCTGCAATCGAGTTTGGAGCAGTTTACCTTGAGTTTGTATCTATTATTTGCTCGTGTATTGTTGTGGTTGAAGCTGAAGTAGTCATTGACAGGTAGGACATTTTGGCAGATAATTTTATGTTCTACACTTAGGTCAGACCAAAGGCAGCATAATTCTAAATTGTCTAAGCCCAAAATTTCAAGTCTGTTGGCATAAGATATTCTGTTGCGAGCAGAGGAGTGGAGGACTCTTCTTGTGAAATACCTCTTGTTGTTGTTGTTAGTTGCGAAATCGTATCCGACCCATCGCAACCCTATGGACCACATTCCTCCAGGCCTTCCTATCCTCTACCATCCTCTGGAGTCCATTTAAGCTCACGTATACAGCTTCAGTGACTCCATCCAGCCACCTCATTCTCTGTTGCCCCCTTCTTCTTTTGCCTTCAATCTTTTCCAGCATTAGACTCTTCTCTAGTGAGTCCTTCCTTCTCATTAGGTGGCCAAAGTATTTCAGTTTCATCTTCAGGATCTGGCCTTCTAAAGAGCAGTCAGGGTTGGTCTCCTCTAGGACTGACTTGAAATATCTCTGGACTCGCTCAATTGTATTAATGTCCAATATGCAGTGCGCGTTCCAGACAGATGAACTGTATTCGAGAATTGGTCTAGCAAATGTTCTGTGCGCTCTAGTTAGCAGTAAAATATTACTAGAGAAGAAGCTATGCAAAATTAGGTTAACAACTCTTAATGCCTTTTTGGCAATGTTGTTACAGTGGGCTCTGACACTTAGATCACCTGCTCTCCTGTAGCACCTCATGGTGACATAGACCTTAATTTGATGGCATCTATATCTGTCACATGTGTGCAAGCGATAGATAAATAGCTAACATCAGATGTATCATTTCATCTATTTTCCTGGAAATTTTCTTTCACTGTAAAAATTATTTCTATTTATTATGGATGATTTTGACTTCTCCCAGTTATTACGTTTTAGCCACAACTGTTGTTGTGTTTCTCCTTCGCCTATATTTTTAAGTTCACATTTCACCGAGCCATAAAGTGGTTTGTTTGGCTAGAGTTCCACATGTTGTATAAACCCAACTAATCGTGGTTAATTTATATCGACGTAATGCAATGTATCTGCAGCCTGGGGCATTGTGAAATTTCAGAATATCGGTTTTTCTGATTTTTGCTAACAATTCCGTTACTAATTATGTTAACTAAAGTGATCCTGCTTACTTATTTTGTCGATGTTTTGTGCAACCTTTTAATGTTTCTTAAAATTATTTTGAGAGTTACTGTATATTTAACTGCTGTTTCTAAGGCATGCTACAGATGGGAGCTCAAGCCAGCCAAATGATAAATGGGTAATCAGTAAATGCATTCATTTGAAACTAATTTGTATTTCTTACTTTAATACTTTGCTGTTTAATAACTAAAAGGCATATATGCTGTATGTTTTTGATTTTTGATTTTGATTTTTGATTTTTTTTGCCCAAGGCTCTATTAGTTTGCCTTTCTAGTGTAACGTTTTAACAAGGGGCCTGCAAGCATTACATAACTTAAGGCAGGGGTCCCCAAACCTGGCAGCTTTAAGGCTTGTGGACTTCAACTCCCAGAATTCTCCACAAGCCTTAAAGTTGCCAAGTTTGAAGACCTCTGGCTTTAGGGCCTTACCCTTCTAAATCTAGCACCGGTGTGAATCCAGCCATCCCTAACTGAGAAAATTGGGGTGAGCCCATTGATTCTGCCCTTCTGTCTTGTGCCTCTAGCTGCTTTTCTTTCATTAGAAAAAGGACATAAAGAGCCTATTCAACTAATCTTGTGTTTACATTTTCTGAGCTTTGAAAGATTAATACTGAGGTACAGGTAAGTTGTCCACTTACAACAGTTCATTTAGTGATCCCTGACAGTACCGAAAAAGTGGCCTATGACCCCTTTTCACACTTAACAACCATTGCAGCCTCCCCATGATCACGGGATCAAAATTCAAACACTTGCAAACTGACTCCTATTTATGACGGTGGCAATGTCGTGATCACTTTTTGCAACTATGTCAGTGGGGAAGCCAGCTTCACTTAACAACCACGTTATTGACTTAACAATGGCAGTGATTCATTTAACAACTATGGTCATACAATGGGATGAAATTCACTTAACAATTGTCTCGCTCAGTGGTGGAAATTTGGGGCTCAATTATGGTCGTAAGCTATCTATATAATTATGGTCATAAGCTGAGTCCCCATGTCTTGGCAAGGCTACCTTGGTGGAATGGTTCAGAAGGAAGGATTTGTGCTCCTGAGTTCAGAATTGTAACCAGAGATCACACTGTTTCAATAGACATTGACGTTGTTGCACTTTCTTTATATAGCAAAAATTAAAATAAATATTATATATATAAAAAAAGAACTGATGCTACCGTAAGTCAACCACTCATTCAGAAGCATAAGCCACACAAAGATATAGGGTAAAACATCTTCCCAAACCTTGATCAGTAATAATCCCTCCAAGCCCGGACAATCAACTATGAACTATATTTTATTTATGTATGTATGTATAAATCAAATTTGTATAGCTACCCGTCTTACCAAAAGCAACTCGGCACCATACAACAATCCGATCCTTCTGCAGTCCTTTCTGTTAGGTCATATAAAATAACCACTGCCTCGGTGGTGCAATAGTTAGAGTGCAGTACTGCAGGCTACTTCCTCTGTCTGCCGGCTGCTTGCAATTTGGCAGTTCAAATCCCACCAGGCTCAAAGTTGACTCAGCCTTCCATCCTTCTGAGGTAGGTAAAATGAGGCCCCAAATTGTCGAGAGCAATATGCTGACTCTGTAAAACCACTTAGAGAGGGCTGTAATGCACTGTGAAGCGGTACATAAGTCTAAGTGCTATTGCTAAGTGCTATAAATAAAACAATTGAATAAAAATCACAAATATAAAAACAACAGACACAGAAACCTACATACAAAAAAACCCCAAATATACAATCAATTTGTATATTGAGCAGTGGTGGCGCGGTAGTTAGAATGCAGTATTGCAGGCTAATTCTGCCGACTGTCAGCAGTTTGATTCTTACCCTCAAGGTTGACTCAGCCTTCCATCCTTCCGAAGTTGGTAAAATGAGGACCCAGATTGTTGGGGTCCATAGCTAACTCTGTAAACTGCTTAGAGAGGTCTGTAAAACCTAAGTCTAAGTGCTATTGCTAATCTGGGCCACTGTCCCAATCCATTCCTATTCTGGTTGTTAAGATTTCCTGAGCAACCAAACAGCATAGAAGGTCAGCATTCTAAGACTTGTTGGGATGAGGTTGTGAGGAGAAAGGGCTGGATGTAGATAAGGAGACCCTAGAAAAACATGAAGAATTGTGGTTGGCCATCTTAAAGGTTCCCCTCCTGGTTTGAAGCGTTTGTCATAGGATCCAATACAAACTGAATCATCTCTTTTCCCTTTTATATTTCCAGATTTTGCGTGGGAGACAAATTTTTCCTAAAGAACAACATGATTCTCTGCCAGACGGACTATGAAGAAGGTTTAATGAAAGAGGGCTATGCACCCCAAGTCCGCTGATTCGGCCCCTCCAAACTTCTCTGATTATGGAAGCCCATCGTTGTTTTCTCTTTCTTTCTGTTCTTTCCTTCTCTTTTTAACATGTATATAAGAAATGACACCAGAACCTACTAAATAGCATAGATATAGGGAGACAAAATGATCCTGTGGAATAAAAAGAGAACTGCACTTATCTGTAGTAAAAAATTGCACCTGTTCGCGCCTGGATGTCCATTAAAAATATTGTACATACTGCTGAAAGTTTAGTTTTGATTTTGGCTTGCTGGTTTTGGGATGGGTTTTTTTTTTCCCCTTTTGTGTCCTTTGGCATGAGATGCTTATTTTGGACTAATGTACATAATATATTGTAAGATTTGAAGCACAAATGTAATACAGTTTTATTGTGTTACTATTTGTGTTCCCGTTTGCTTCTTTGTATTGTTGCATTTAGTACAATCGGTGTCTAAACTTTATGATATATTTATGCTTTCTGTATCTACCAGCTATTTTGAAAAAACTATATCTTTCTAGTAAAACCAACAAGCAAGGTGGGGGGGGGGGAGAGAAAGAGATTTTAAGAGCTCATCCCATTGTATTCTTCTCTGTATCGGAAGCTGTACAACTGTGCAACATTGACCCTTGAACTATTCGAATTAAAAATAACAGATGAGATTGAGCCAATGTTAAGTACCTCCTTCCACTGAAATGGATAGGACATATTTAAGTGCATGCTTAACTCTTCTGTTTAAATCAGTGGGCTTTAGAATTGCTTAACTTTTTACTAGATTATAATGCTAGCAACAGACAGTGCTGAAATTGCTGTGGTCCGAAATATTTTAGAAGATCGTTGGAAACCTGCTGCTACTTTTTCCTTTAAGAAAAGAAATGATGTTAGCTCTTTTCATTCACTCTGCGTATTGAAAATTACTTCCCGTTTTGCCATAATTATTTGGGCATGGCTGTTTTCAACTTTTTCCAAGCAGGTCTTTCATTCTTTTGGGGGCTGCTGTGCTCCACACCCTCCCTAAGAAAATATAATATTCTCCATTTCCAATATATCTGGGAATGAGGAGCTGAGCCCCAACGCAATTCAGTGCCTTTGGGTGTCATGTAAGATATTTTATATGTGTATATATAAATATTTCTGAAGTTATTTTAATGTAGCATAGTGATTTCTGCTCCTGTACAGGAGCATATTATTTTAAAAAAGAAAAACACCCTCAGTGTCTTTCCTAAATTTCATCTTGTCCGGTGGATTTTAAGAGATGGTGTGATCAATCCCAACTTGCAATATTGACCATGAGTGCCCTCTTGAGGTTGCTATCTATGTGCTAATGCAAGACAACTGGACCGGTGTCTGTCCCACCATGGTGGCAGTGCCTTCATGCCGGAGACTGACCAAAACCCTGTTTCATCGTTCAGAAGCGCGATCCTCTGTTTTGCTTTGGCCTGCCATTTGTGGAAACAAATGAAACGCCTCCAGTAGAGCCCTAAGGTTTTTTAGCATCTGTTCTTTTGTAGATGTGTTTGCTCAAAACTTAACTGGATATTGTATTTTTTTTTTCCGTTCGTTCGTTTGTTTCTTAATTTATTGTTATCCATTCCAAATTGTTGGGGTGGGAACGTCTAAAAAGAAATAAAATCTAAGGATTGGATGGCAATATTTGAAACTGGTGGTTCTCCATCTCCCATCGCCTTCTTTGTTGGCCAACTGCTAGCTGTCTAATGAAGGTGCCATTCGCATTGTACACAACAGCTGTTCAGAAAAAAACACCAACCGAAATGGGGAGATTCACAATTATTATTTTTTATTTGCATTTATATCCTGCCCTTCTCCGAAGACTCAGGGCGGCTTACACTATGTCAAGCAATAGTCTTCATTCTATTTGTATATTTATATACAAAGTCAACTTATTGCCCCCAACAATCTGGGTCCTCATTTTACCTACCTTATAAAGGATGGAAGGCTGAGTCAACCTTGGGCCTGGTGGGACTAGAACCTGCAGTAATTGCAGGCAGCTGCTGTTAATAACAGACTGCATTAGCAGTCTGAGCCACAGAGGCTCAATTTCCCCTGGAGTAGTAACATTAGGGCTACTCCTTCTCCAGCCCTCTGGCCATCATTTGGAGTCCTCAAATAAATGCATTGTGAGTTGAGCAGGGCACCTTCCTGGGCTCCCAATTTCATGATCTATTGCTCTAAGCACAGTCTTCCAATTAAGAGGGCTTGGCACCAGTTCATCAGTTATCCTGATGCCAAGCAAAGTGATGCTTCATTCTGTCTATACTAGGAAGAGGACAACTATATTCCCTTTTGGTGTTGCAGTCCAAAGAAAACCTTTTAGGGTTTCTTTCCCTACCTGGCAACTTTATGCAATTCCTGTAGCCAGGTTTATCTTTACAAAAAGGTTTCGATACCCACACATGAGGGCCAGGTTCATTTCATCCACAAGGTCATATGAACCGATCTAAGTTACACCTTCCCCACTAATAGGCATAGTGAAGCACAATTATTCTTCCTTTAGAAGGTGGAATGCTGTGATCCATTTTAAAAATAAATAGTGCACAAATATGTAAGCATTAGGCAAACGATCTGCAGGAAAACATTTGGAGAGCATTCTTAAACAATCTTGCATCTTTCTGTAGTACTTTGCATTGTTTTAGAAATTTGCATAGAAATTCACTCTGCAAATTTCTAAAACAATGCAAAGTGCTATGGAAAGATGCTGAAACGTATTTGCATTGGGGGAAAAAAGAATGCAAGTACAGTATTGCAAAAATCAAACTGCACAAATTCAATTATTTCCGGTCATATCAGAGTGATACCAATAGTTCCTCTTTGTCACTGCTGATTTCTTTTTGGTGAAACCAACATGTTTCCCCAAAAATAAGAATGGATATTATATTAATTTTTGCTCCAAAAGATGCATTAGGTCTTATTTTGGGGGAAATACGGCAACTAAGTGTGTTCGTTTGGCTGACAATCTTAGCAGGTTTATTTTTGGGGTAGGGCTTATATTACAAGCATCCTAAAAATCATGCTAGGGCTTATTTTCCAGTTGGACCTTATTTTTGGAGAAACACGATAGTAGTTTGCTTATTTGGTTGGTTGGTTATTTATTCATTAAGTTTATATGCTGGCCATCTCACAGTGCAGCAACTCTGTGCCACTTACATACTGTTTAACACAAAAAACATTAAAACACTAAATATTAAAGTAAAAAGAAAGTAAATACATTACAAACCAAAAAACTACATGGCATGTGGGTGGGATCTTCTTGCTAATTTACTAAGTGGAAGTTGGAGCCCAAAACCAAAAGGCAAAACCCGGTTTTGAGGCTCTTTCAGAAGGCCGAGGGGGTGGGCGCAGATTTCACCTCAAGGGGCACAGTGTTCCAGAAGGCAGGAAAAAGACAGCAAAAAGAGTTCTCTATCCTGCCAGCTGGAATTCCATGACTGACGAGATCTGCAGCATGCCATTTCTGCTGCAGCAAAGGGAGCAGGCCAATCCCATCCAGGTGAGACCAATGCGAGGCGATGGCTAAATCTGACTCTAGGTTTTGCCTTGGCTAACATTTCTCAATAAGCAACCGAGTCAGAAGATCATTTAAAAGCAATTTATTAGAGTACTCTGATAAGTGGGGGAATCGGAAAAAATGACTTAACATTTACTTTTATAGTTAGCACAAGAACTTCAAAAGTTAATCGGTTTAGAAATAGTCATCTGACCGTTAACAAGAATTAAAGTCAGGGGTGAAATCCAGCAGGTTCTAGAGAACCGGTAGCGGAAGTTTGGAGTAGTTCAGCAAATACCACCTCTGGCTGGCCCCAGAGTGGGGTGGGAATGGAGATTTTTGCAATATCCTTCCCCCAGGAGTGGGGAAGGAATGGGGATTTTGCAGTATCCTTCCCCTGCCACACCCACCAAGCCACACCCACAGAACCGGTAGTAAAAAAAATTGGATTTCACCACTGACTAAAGCATCCAATAATACGTGAAAATTGGAAAAGAGCATTGCGTTCTGAGCAAAAGTAAAAGAAACATTTGCACAGGAAAAACATCAAAATGGGTTTGGGTAAGAGACATCCTCAGCACTTCCCAAAGTTGGGCTTGACT
This sequence comes from Ahaetulla prasina, assembly GCF_028640845.1. NCBI lineage: Eukaryota > Metazoa > Chordata > Lepidosauria > Squamata > Colubridae > Ahaetulla > Ahaetulla prasina. The sequence goes on along the minus strand of NC_080545.1, from coordinate 87,145,201 downwards.
ATTTTCTTTGTTCATGGAGGTGAGAACAGCTAAAAACAAAGCTGTTATCTACAACATATCAAATGCTCTCCTGCCAGTCCTGGTTTCTGAAACAGGCTATTTCTTAAAAGTTAAAAACTTATGGAAATTATTAGCAGTATATTTGAACAAGCAAATTTAAAATACAAGAAAACCCATGTTGGTTAGCCAATGCAAGGCTACTACAAAAACCATGTTGCAAGTATTACAAAGTCCACCCTGGGTGGCCCTCAAAGGGGTGATCTTCAGCTTACTTTGGCACTTCAGCTAGCAGAGAGAATCCTAATGCTGATCCCAGGATCTTATAGCCTCTGAATAACGATGTCATCTTATCTTTGTGCCTAAGCCCTGTTTGTGTGAATCTACCTCTCATTATTACATGACAGGCCCATTGAAAAGCTATGAGTTTCACAGACCTAGAGTGGAATGCGTGCATGTCAGAAAAGATGCAAAGCTCAGGGAAAAAAAGATAACATTATTTAGCACACAGCAGCAAGCTGATGGATGCGTAGAGGTGCAAGAGCACAAATGATGATCTCAGGCGAAATGAAAACAAAAAGATGACTATTAGCCTCACTTGCTAAATTGAATTTGAGGCAGCCCATGAGTTCTGGATGATAAGCTGTTAAGATAATATTGCTTGCTTGCTTTATTTGTTTTCTTTATAACAAGGGTGCCTGAATTCACTTCCTAATGCGTTGTTTTCCTCTCATTTTGGGATTTTTTTTATTTTTTTTTTATTTTTATTTTCCTTAAAAAAAAAACAATTCAGACAACTAGAGACCAAGCAACAGAAAAAAGTTCCAAGGGGCAGCTCAATATTGTCGCTTGCAAATTCAGCGAAATAATACAATAACAAATTGATGGTTGATTGGGTCCTTTGGCTTGATCCAGGCTAATCTTTTTCATGGCAGCTCTGATGACCACACTTGGAATATTGCATTCAGCTTTGGTCACCACATTATAAAAAAGATGTTGAGATCTAGAAAGAAAGCAGACAAGAGCAACAATTATTATTAAGGGACTGGAGGATAAAACATATGAAGAATGGTTGCAGGAACTGGGTATTTCGAGTTTAATGAAAAGAAGGACTAGGGGAGATATGATAGCAGTGTTCCATTATCTCAGGGGCTGCCACAAAGAAGAGGGAGTCAAGCTATACTCCAAAGCACCTGAGGGCAGGACAAGAAGCAGTGGATGGAAACTAATCAAGGAGAGAAACAACCTAGAACTAAGGAGAAATTTCCTGAAAGTTAGAACAATTAATAAGTGGAACGACTTGCGTCCAGAAGTTGTGGATGCTGCAAAACTGGAAGTCTTTGAAAATAGATTGGACAACCATTTGTCTAAAATGATATAGAATTTCTTGCTTGAGCAGGGGATTGGACAGAAGACCTCTTAAGGTCCCTTCCAACTCTTGTTAGTCTGTTCTGCTTTTCTATTATTATGATCCTCAAAACAGTTAAAACATATAGGTGATCTAACACCAGGGGTGGGTTTCTACCGGTTCACCCCTGTTTGGGTGAACCAGTAGCAGCAGCAGCGGCGGTGGGATGCTCCGCCCACCTGCATGGACATCATCACAGACGCTCTGCGCACACGCGCACTCACAGTTCCAAACCAGTAGCTCAAGGTACTGAGAGTCCCTTGGGAGATAGGGCGGTATATAAATATGATTAAATAAATAAATAAATAAATAAATAAATAAATAAATAAATAAATAAATAAATAAATAAATAAATAAATAAGGTAAGTGAAACCCACTACTGTTTAACACAACAACTGTCTTGTTTGGCAACGGAAGTTAGGACAACACTGAACAAGTAAAACCAGTCCTCACCTAACCATTGTGGTATCTAGCAGTCACATGATTACCAGATTCCAACAAGCAAAAGTGAATGGAGAATCTGGCGGTAAAATTACAAGTCAGGGATACATCATGTCTCACTTAAAAACCATGGGTCTTAACAACTAGGTTGCTGGTTGCAATTGTTGGAAAACTTGTAATAGAGTTGACTTGATAAAAAAAAATTCAGTGACTGGTTCTCTCTTCCATTAAGAAAATGGCATTAATATTAGAAGCAGTTATTTATTTATTTATTTATTTTTGTCACACAGTATATATAAGTATAAGCATGAAATAACTATACAATATATAAGCATATATATAAGTATGAGTATGTAATAACTATATTAATTGGATATAATGAAAGGAAACAATAGGACAGGAACGGTAGGCACGCTTGTGCTCTCTGCTGGTGCATTGTTTTGGTTTAAGATCCCATCTAGACCCTTACATTTTCCAAAACTAAACTAAAAAAGGTAAAATGGGTGTTCACAGGATGAACAGATTCATAACGAAGTAGGTTGCCCTTTGGGTAATCCGGTTCTAATATACTAAATTACGTCTTGGGGTTTGTATAACTGGGAAAAGAATCCGGAAGCTCAGTTTTGGAATAATGACAAGGTTCCAGAAAAACCTCTTCTGCATAAAAAAAACTCAGAAGCCATTGTCTTTCAGAGTTCTTTACTAGCATGAGGAAACTGGCACACGATGAGTGAAATTCCAAAACTGAACTTCTGGATTCTTTTCCCAGTTATACAAACCCCAAGAGTCCCACCCCTCTGACCCCTTTGCTGGTCACATGGTCCCACGTTCTCCCGTTCATTCGAATATCTTCTCGCCATTCCTCCTGCAGATGTGAACACCATCCGACCTTGACTGCTTGAAGAATGTTACCATACCCCTCAACCCCCCTTCTTCCCCTCAGGGGAAAAATGTGGCCGCGTCTGGAACCCTAAAGTCTAGTATGGTTTCCAGGCCTGACATTACGCTCAAAGCATCTATTAAATTTAGTATAGAACCAGTTTGGTACAGTGGTTAAGGCAACAGGTTAGAAACTGAAAGACTGGGAGTCCTGTCTTAGCAGAAGGCCAGCAGGGTGGCCTTGAGCCAGTCATTCTCTCTCAGCCCTAAAAAGAAAGCAGTTGCAAATCATTTGTGAAAATATCACCAAGGCAACAGCATGAACTAATCCAGTCCAGGAGTCATCACTGACTGGAGAAGGCACCCTAAAAAAGAATCTATGAACGTGCTTTTGCAAAGTAGCTAACAAAGACCATGTTTCTTTCAGTATAAGTCTCATGCGAACCTGATATTGGGCATTGGCTGGCAACCAAGCTATTTTATTTTATAGTCCTGTATATCCTTATGATCTTTACAACAGTGGTGAAATCCATTTTTTTTTTACTACCGGCTCTGTGGGTGTAGCTTGGTGGGCGTGGTTCAGCTTGGTGGGCGTGGCTTGCTGGGTGTGGCAGGGGAAGGATACTGTAAAATCTCCATTCCCACCCCACTGCAGGGGAGGATATTGCAAAATTTCCATTCCCACCATACTCTTGGGCCAGCCAGAGGTGGTATTTGCCGGTTCTCCGAATTACTCAAAATTTCTGCTACCGGTTCTCCAGAACCTGTCAGAACCTGATGGATTTCACCCCAGCTTTGCAATCATTTAAAGTTGTGGTAGATCACTAAAAAAAACACCTAAAATTCCCCTAAAAACCTACTTATGACATGGCCCTGAAATTATGGCTGTTAGAGTGCTCCCAGGTTCGTTTGCCCTTATGACTAACCGTAGGGATGCTGTAGTACTCCCCCCCATGTCCCCCCATTTCTGGAAGCAGCCACCATTTTCAAAGCAGCCAGATTGAAATGTAACTGCTCAAAAAATGGCAGATGCTTCTGGGATGACATCACGTGGCCTACTAACAGAGCTGCCTATCTTCCTTCATCCTGGCACTCTAAAGTGAAACTTGACAGATGAAATTACTAGGCTGATGATAGGAGCTACTGCAGCTCTATGTAATATCGAAGCTCTGTGTAATATCTTAAGGGGCTGATTATCTATGGAGATTCTCAGTCATCCAGGTCATGGTTGTCCCAAAGGTACTTTTTTCACGAGGCAACTGGACTTTTTGGGTTTTTTTCTTTGAAGACGTTTCGCTTCTCACCCAAGAAGCTTCTTCAGCTCTGAAGAAGCTTCTTGGACGAGCTGAAGAAGCTTCTTGGATGAGAAGCGAAATGTCTTTAAAGAAAAACCAGAAAGTCCAGTTGCTTCTTGAAAGTACTGTACATAAGTGGTTAGAAAAGATGATAAGAAAATATGTAGCTCTTAACCTGAACTGTTTTTATTAGACGTAACATCAGAAAAACCAAGAGGTGGAGATTAAAAATGTAATCTGTATTGTTAAGCAAATCAAATAACTCAGACAACACGATGTTTATTAACTGCTAACAAAATGTAAAGAACAGAAAATCAATAAAATATATTAGATTTTAAAAAAACACCTTTGGGACATCCACAAAGGTGCCACAAAAAAGAGGGGGTCAATCTATTATCCAAAGTACCTGAATGCAGGATAAGAAGCAATGGATGGAAACTAATTAAGGAGAGAACCAACCTAGAAAAAAACAAGAAATTTCCTGACAGAACAAAAAATCAGGGGAACAACTTGCCTCCGGAAGCATTTCAAAGGAAGGTGGGACTTCTGGAGGTGAAGGATTGGTCAGGACAAAGAAGGATGCCTCACACCAAAGTGGATTTGTCTTGTGAGTTTTCCCATTGGGAAGCACCCTAAATCCCTCTGCGATGATTTCACAAATTCTTTGCAAAGAAGACTAGCAAAAGCTTCCTTGCCATCGTTGGATGAAAGCTTTCTGAAAAATTTTATGTAATCAATGTGTTCAGAACATCATCTGATACAAATTGCTCATTAACTCAATAGCACATCATAATAAAAGACAATTAATTAATGAGTCACCCTTGGATCACTTTGATTACAACACGGCTTGTAGAAATGGCAGTTATAAATTATGCTGCCTCTTTGTTTAGGGGTGTGTGTGTGTGCGAGTGTATAAAATCACCTGATCATAGCCAATGCGGTATTTTAACCCATGCTTACAATTGGCAATTGGAAGATTAGCTTCATAAAGGAGTGAATGCCATGTGTCCTATAGATCCTCAAACAATGACTAGATGCTATCTGACAAGGAGGTCAACCTATTCTCCAAAGCACCAGAAGGCAGGACAAGAAGCAACGGACAGAAATTAATCAAGGAGAGAAGCAACCTAGAATTAAAGTGAAATTTCCCGACAGTTAGAACAATTAATTAGTGAAATGACTTGCCTCCAGAAGCTGTGGGTGCTCCATTACTGAAGGTCTTCAAGAAAAGATTGGACAGTCATTTATCCAGAATGGTATAGGGCAACGATGGATAACCATTTTGCTATTGTGTGACAAAAGCGGGGGGAGCATGGGGGGTTGCGTGCGCGCATGCTCACACCCATAATTCAATGCCTCCGCACATGCGCGAACCACCTCCCACACATCCCTCACTTTTGGCACACGATGGCAAAAAGTTTACCGCTGGGCCCGTTAAGCTCATTTTTCGCCCTCCCCAGGATCCAGAGGCTTTCTTGGAGCTGGGGGGGAGGGGTAAAAGCAGCCTCCCCCTTGCCAGAGGCCCTCTGGAGGCCGGAAACAGCCCATTTCCCAACTTCTGGTGGGCCCTGAAGGTCCGAAAATCAGCTGGCCGGTGTACACGTGTGCGCTGGAGCTGAGCTAGGGCAACGCTCGCGTGCCCACATATATGGCTCCGCGTGCCACCTGTGGTACCCGTGCCATAGGTTCGCCATCACGGGTATAGGGTCTCCTGCTTGAACAGGGGGCTTTGCAACAGCAAAGGACTGGCCTGCTCACGGTGCCTCTGTCAGCGAAAATGGAACTTGGGAGGGCTGCGTGTGCCCCTCCCCCCCGGGCTCTGTTTTCACTGGCAGAGAGCTAGCAAAACAAACTAAAAACAAAACAAAAGGAGAAATGTTTCCCCTTTTGCATTTGAGCATCCAAGAAGGGACAGGAAAGGAGAAAGGGAAAGAGGAAAGACGAAGAAAAAGATGGGAAGATGGGAAGAGAGAAAGGAAGGAAAAAGAAGGAAAGAAGGGAAGGAAGAAAAAAGAAGAACAAAGAGGGAAGGAAAAAGAAAAGGAAGGAAGGAAGGAAGGAAGGAAGGAAGGAAGGAAGGAAGGAAGGAAGGAAGGAAGGAAGGAAGGAAGGAAGGAAGGAAGGAAGGAAGATTATAATGAGAAGGTGGGTGGGTCTGGGGGAAGTCCTGCCTTAGCACTTGGCCACCACAGATGCCCCCCCAACACGAGTGATGTCGAGCTGGCCACGCCCACCCCGGCCCCTGAGGTCAAACACAACCCTGATGTGGCCCTCAATGAAATCAAGTTTGACACCTCTGGATTAGATCTCCAAGGTCCCTTCCAACTCTGTTATTCTGTTAAGGAGCTTGCCAATGTTATCCTTATCTTCTCTAAAAAAATACCATTGTCACTGTTATTCCCATTTTACAGGGGGGTTTTTTTTGCATTTATATCCCATCCTTCTCCGAAGACTCAGGGCGGCTTACACTATGTCAAGCAATAGTCTTCCTCCATTTGTATATTATATACAAAGTCAACTTATTGCCCCCAACAATCTGGGTCCTCATTTTACCTACCTTATAAAGGATGGAAGGCTGAGTCAACCTTGGGCCTAGTGGGGCTTGAACCTGCAGTAATTGCAAGCAGCTGCTTTTAATAACAGACTGTCTTACCAGTCTGAGCCACAGAGGTAACTGCTCAAAGCCAAAGGCTTTAGCAGGTTATTGATTTCTAATTAAACAATTATGCAGGTTGTTTTTCCCATCTAGGTTACTGGATGGAGAGAAGATACCATGAAGGAGACACCTGTTTGTCCTCAAATAAGCTGAAGGAGTGATATGCAAGTAGCTTTTCCTCCTCCGTCAATTAGATTGTTCTCCACTGGGTCCAAGATACGATATGATGTCTGTGTGAGTGTTTTGTGTGGGTGTGTTACAACTCACTGAAGATCATACACATTATGTGCAGAAGCTTACTGACATTTCATTCCACTCATTAAAAAGAAAGGGTATCACAATCAAAGTAGAAATTACTTTTGATATTTATAAACAAATTAATGTGCAACATTTGGTGGAAAAATGCAAATCAATGGGGAAGAAACTAACAGTTATTGACATCACAACTGGCACAAAAGTGGAATGTCACCCAATTAGTACTTGATTAGTGCCCAATTTTCCCCCCCCCTTAAAGCAAATATTAAATTTAGAGGAGAGATTTTTTATACTGCTAAAATGGGAGGGAAGGGAATTGCTATATCTTTCCTCTTCATGGGTTCCATGTTTCAAATTACTGGAAGGGTAGTCTCCAAAGTTACAAATTAAACGCTGAAATGCTTACCAGTTCTATTTCAACTTTTTAGTTGTTAGGAAATATGAAACTCCGGACTTCAGATCAGGGGTGAAATCCAGCAGGTTCTTACAGGTTCCGAAGAACCGGTAGCAGAAATTTTGAGCAGTTTGGAGAACCAGCAAATACCACCTCTGGCTGGCCCCAGAGTGGGGTGGGAATGGAGATTTTTCAATATCCTTCCCCCAGGAGTGGGGAGGGAATGTGGATTTTGCAGTATCCTTCTCCTGCCATGCCCACCAAGCCACGCCCACCAAGCCACGCCATGCCCACCAAGCCACGCCACGCCCACCAAGCCACGCCCATAGAACCAATAGTAAAAAAATTTAGATTTCACCACTGCTTCAGATCTTTGGTAGTTCAGCTTCTTCCAGTCAGAGAAGACAATTTAGGCTGGTGAACTATGCCTTCTGTCCCCCTCCATGTATGATGCCTGTCTCAGTAAATATTGTACTTTAGTTTACCATTCAGCTCTTGGATAGAATCTTAGCCCCTGTTGACATCAGTCCTTCCCCTTGTACTGAGCAGATCTTTTAAGACCATGTTTTAATTCAAGGTGTTGGTTACCACCTTTAAAGCGCTCCATGGCTCAGGACCGGGTTATTTACGGAACCGCCTGCTGCCACCGTTTGCCTCCCATCGACCTGTGTGCTCCCATAGGAAGGGCCTCCTCAGTGCTGTCAGCCAAACAATGTCGGCTGGCGACCCCCAGGGGGAGAGCCTTCTCTGTGGGGGCACCTACCCTCTGGAATGAGCTTCCCCCAGGACTTCGACAGCTTCCTGACCTCCGGACCTTTCGCCGCGAGCTGAAGACGTATTTATTCTTTCGCGCAGGGCTGGCATAAAATGATTAGTAATTTTAATTGGGTTTTTCATGGTTTTTTATGGTTTTAATGTGTATTTTAATTAATGGGCCAAATTGAATAGGTTTTTTAATGGGTTTTTTAACTGTATATTGTATGCTTTATTGTGTTTTTACCTGGCTGGAAACCGCCCTGAGTCCTTCAGGAGAAGGGCGGTATAGAAATTAAATTATTCTTATTCTTATTCTTAAAAGAAGTCCAACCCACTTGAAAGTTGAGAAGAACCGTTTCAGAGGTTCATCAGTGGCCTGAATGCTGCCACCCTTACTATCTGCCTTTCTGAAAAGCAAGGAAGCTGAATGTTTGTGGGCTCAGTCCTAGACCAGTTCAGAACTATAACAAAAGGAGAAGGACTCCGCCTTGATGACCATGCTGGAGTAAATATCCATCTGGTTCAGTTCCAAGCTGGGAGAAAGACACTGGAAACATGGAGGCTGATTGGAAAGAGGATTTATTGATGAAGCAGAATGACATGTGATTCTGGGCAGCTGACAAAATGGGAGTTGAGAGTGGGTGGGTTTTTATACCTTCTCTGGGCTTTGTACTTGAGCTTCCTGTTCCTGTGCAAGAACATGTCCTTTCATATTCTATTGGCTGTTGTCAGATTCCTATGGGGTCATGTAGGGGTTATGTAGGGATCATAACTGGCTCTATAGGCGAAAAAGAAAATGCAAATCCTGGGTGTCTGTCGAAGTTTGGACTGCTCTGGGGGTGATGCAATGAAGGCAGAGGTGGTTTTCAGCAGGTTCTGACCAGTTATGGAGAACCGGTAGCGGAAATTTTGAGTAGTTCGAAGAACCGCTAGCAAAAATTCGGACTGGCCCCACCCCCATCTATTCTCTGCCTCCCGAGTCCCAGCTGATTGGGAGGAAATGGGGATTTTGCAGTATCCTTCCCCTCCCATGCCCACCAAGCCACACCCACCAAGCCACACCCACAGAACCGGTGGTAAAAAATTTTGAAACCCGCCACTGAATAAAGGGGCTTGTGTTCTGAAAGGCTGTTGGGCAATCCCTTTTCTGGCTTAATGGCCTTATCCCGGTTTGGATCTTGAGTGAGGGCTAATCCTAGCATTCTGCCTTTGTTTCAAAAATATCCTGTCTTGAATGGATTGCCAAATCTGCATTTCTAAAAGGTTGGCCTCCTCAGCTTCTGTTTGGGGGCAGGGAGGTTGAGTCTGCTTTCTGTCTTTTAAGAGCATGTTGCTCCATTTCTCCTTTAGGGAAATATAATAGTCTGCCTTTTTTTAAAATACTTCCCAAAATATTTCATTCTCCTGGGGGTAGTTGCTAATTTTCTACAACCTTCATGATACATTCCTACTCAGCAGGCTTGTGTAAAGATGAGGTTCGTAGCTTCCAAGAGTGTCCCACAATCTTCAGCGAGGTTTGTCTAATTATCGCTGTAACCTTTCCAATCATTTCGTAGTGTAGCCACTGAAGTGTGTTCAGTGGTTGCTGCTATGTTTGTAATCAGAGATGGTATTCAGCCAGACAGGTTCAGGTGAACTGTTGTGACCCAGGCCCAAATAGGTAGTAATAAACTTAGTCCGTGGAAAAACAAACTTTATTCGAACAGCTGGGAATTACTTCATTCCCAGCATCATTCAACTCAAAGTAAAACAAATGCCTCCCAACACAAATTCCTCAGTTATCTTGCAAACCTTAGTCCAATTATGCAAACTTCCAAAGGCCCTTCCTGGCAAATGTCCAGAAGCCCAAAAACAAAGACCTATACAAAGCAGAAGACAGAGCAGAAGATGCAGCTACAACGTTGTTTTCCAGCAAAGCTTAAACACCGGTGCTGGTCTGTTTTAAGCCTTATGGGAGGGGCCAATCATCTTTTGGCCCTACTCCCGAGTTGTCCTTTTTGCTTCAGCTGCTCTTGCCTTCTGGCAGCTCTTCTCATGCGTGTATTAGGAACAAGCTCCTCCTGTTCCTCTGCCTCACTACTATTAGTCCCTGGAGGCTCTGGAGTTGGCACCTCACTTCCTGATGGCCCTGGCCTCACCTCAGCCTCATCGCTGTCCGACTCCGTTGCCAGCTCTATAGGCTGCTGATGGGCCACAACATGAACCAGTAGCGGAAATCATGGGTGGGCTCGCCCACCTGCCCACCCACCCCCAGCTCTATGCCATCCTATTTAGGCACATTTTTGAGGCCGGGCGCATGGACGGCTGGGGGTATGTGTGGATGGCGTGAGCGCGAAGCAAGCGTGTGTGGTGAACTGGTGGTAACAAAATGTGAAATCCACTGCTGTTTATAATGTGCCTTTCAGTCATGAGACTCTTCTAGGCTTGAAGGCTATTCTCTGGTGGCCGCTCCTTTGACTGTGATGAACTTCCATTGAAGTCACAATCTGGGACACCCAATTCAAAAGTACTACTCATGGTGTTGTGATGTGGTATACAAAGCTAAAAATAATACTCATCTCTACAGAAAGTTCTTTCCACACGGGTACCGCCACCACAGCCCAGATGGTGCAGACTTGATCTGCTAACTTTAGCTCTTTAGTAAAGTCAAAAGTAAAGTGCAAATGCATTTTAAAGCTATTAGATCAATTACAGGACTCAGCAGGATACCAGTAAGTCAGGAAGACATCTAAAAAGCTTGATAACAAAGCCCCAACAGGACATCTACGATGAAGAAATAGCTGGAAATATATTTCAGGATTATTGTAAAATAATGCATTAAAAATCAAGCAGTAGCAAGCAATACCACAGACAAAAGCAAATAGTTTTAATGATGAAAAAAATAAGTACCCAGTGATCCTGGCAGTGATCCAGCAGAATCTAACTAGGGTTAGTTAGTTGGTTTTGTACACATCACTTGTAGGAGAAAGAGTTAACCTATTCTCCAAAGCACCTGAAGGCAGAACAAGAAGCAATGGACGGAAAGTAATCAAGGAGACAACCAAACTAGAAATAAGGAAAAAATTTCCTGACAGTGAGAACAATTAACCAGCGGAATGCTTGCCTCCAGAAGTTGTGGGAGCTCCAACACTGAAGGTTTTTAAGAAGAGATTGGACAACCATTTGTCTGAAACTGTCTCCTACTTAAGCAGAGGGTTGGACTGGAAGACCTCCAAGATCCCTTCCAACTCTGTTATTCCAAGTGGCAAAAACTAGGGATGGGGTTAATAGAAGGATCTGCCTAGAATCCCTATATATCCACAAACAGACTATGTCCAACCTCCTATTTCGTTGACCCTTATCTAATTCTATGCAGGTGCGGACGGTTAGTTAAGAAGATTCCTGTGCATAGTCTTTTTAGCAATAAATCATTTTAATTGGACTTATATGTGTGGATCTCGTCTTTCACTCCTGATATTGATTTATATTTAAAGTAAATGTTTCCTGTAGACTTTTCTTTTTCTTTCTTTCTTTCTTTCTCTTTCTTTCTTTCTTTCTTTCTTTCTTTCTTTCTTTCTTTCTTTCTTTCTTTCTTTCCTTCCTTCCTTCCTTCCTTCCTTCCTTCCTTCCTTCCTTCCTTCCTTCCTTCCTTCCTTCCTTCCTTCCTTCCTTCCTTCCTTTCTTTCTTTCTTTCTTTCTTTCCTTCCTTCCTTCTTTCTTTCTTTCCCACTTTTATTATTTTTACAAATAACTCAAGACGGCAAACATATCCGACACATCTTCCTCCTCCTATTTTCTTTATATATCCTAAACAAGAAAGCAAAGCTTCTTCTTTGTTCTTCGGAAAAGACTGCCTTGATGGTGAGATGGGGAGAATATAAGTTGAATAAGTAAAAAATAGCTTTTTGGGGGAGTGGGTTGAATCTGCAGCCATTATCATGCAATGCACGTTTTAAAAGACACGGGGCTTCACAATTGCAGCCAACATTTTGAGAGTTTTCTGCCTTCCATCCTCAGATACCCCTTGATGTGATTCTGTCCATGAGGGACCACAAGGCCCTGGATAGGGTCATCAGACTGTAGAGTTGGAATTTCCAGGCCTATTTTTCCAAGTTGGCTTTCTGGAAAAAAGGAGAGAATAAAATTAAGATTCAGAGTGATTATTTGGTCATCTATTGACTAACTGGTGAACCATTATGTTGGTCTTCTTCTTCTTCTTCTTCTTCTTCTTCTTCTTCTTCTTCTTATTCTTATTCTTATTATTATTATTATTATTATTATTATTATTATTATTATTATTATTATTATTATTATTATTATTCCTCTTCTTCCTCTTCTTCTTCTTCCTCCTCTTCCTCCTGTTCTTCCTCCTCCTCCTCTTTTGCAAAATTATTTGGCAGCACTAAAGAGTGGGAAGAGAATAGAGCAGTGCTGGCTAACCTTTTCCGGACCGAGTGCCAAAGCACGCGCGCTCGCACACAAATGCATGCCCCCCCCAAACCCCCAAAATGCAATGTGTGCACGGCTCCCCTTTATGCACCCCGCCCCCGTGCATGCAGCCCCCTTCACCCCCCTATGCACCCCATCCCTGCGCATGCCCGGGCCCCCACACACGTGCCCCATCCCCTGTGTGTGCGTGGCAGAGACCCATTGGCCGGAGGGAGGTGCGCATATGCAGCAGAGCTGAACTGGGGCGATGGCTCACATGCCCACAGAGAGGGCGCTGTGTGCCACCTATGGCACATGCGCCCTAGGTTCGCCATCACGGGAATAGAGGCACAGAAAAAAATGGACTCCAGGCTACAAATAGCTTCTCATCTTCCAACTCTGAAGATGCCGGTTCAGTTTGTCTTTGGGTTTCCTCAGCTGATATTCCAAATCAATTTGTTTTCAGCAAGTTGTTGGTGGTGGTTGTTTTTTGCTCTTTTTTATTAAGAGAGTGATTTTTTATATATTGCTCACCATTGGCAGAGAACACATGCCTGTCTCCATATTCTGAGGCAGATTCTAAAGCCACAGATTGTGAAATATGGCTGATACGAACAGATATTTTTTTTTGTAGAGTTCCTTGTTACTTCACATTTTCTCCCCTCAACACCCCCAGAGGAAAATCTAATAAAAGAACACAAAGTCTCCACCTAAAATTTCTACACTACCTTAGTTAAATGCCATTCCACAAAGCTTAGAGTGTAATTATAACAGTTCCCTTAGGTAAGTAAAAAAACATCTGTTAGTAACACATAGCAGGTGCTAGCAATTACACATACTGGGTTTTTTTTCCCCCCTCCCTGTTATCAAAAAATGGTTTTAATTAAAAAGAATTCTGCTGCCTGAAAAGCAGGGCATGCGAAGTCCAAACACACTTTTGTCAGTGTGTCCACGTCTAATGTAGTCCTCAAACTTACATAAAGATATTTCACTCACGGGGAATAAAAAGGAATCAAAATGAACCAAAGGCTTCCATGTTGCGACAGACTCCAGAGCCTCCGTTCTGAATTGAGTTGCTATTTCTCTTCTTTCCCAATTTCATCTATAATCCACACCCAATCTGTATTCCAGGATGAAACTCTTGACCATCTCCCAAACCAATACGTGTTGTCCGATTACTAAATAGCCTCGTGAAAACATTTGTGCATAAGCAAAATGAATAGACCAACAATAATAATAGATGCTCAAGATCATAAAACTTAATTTGCAAAAGGACTGAAACAGAATAACAATAAAAGAGTTGGAAGGGACCTTCGAAGTCTTCTAATCCAACACCCTGCACAAGCAAACCACGGGTGGGCTGCTGGGGGTTCTCAGGGGTTTGGGAGAACCTCTAGCTAAGATTCTGTGCAGTTCGGAGAACCCTCAAATCCCATTCCTGGTTGGCCCAGCCCAGCTCACCTACCCTCCAGGAGTCCCCACGCAGCCCATTTTGGATGCAGGTAAGTACAGGGCATATTGCAGAGACTTGGGGAGGGCGAAAAATGGGCCTACCAGAAATTCGGGAAGGCCAAAAATGGGCCCGTTTCTGGCCTCCAGAGAGCTTCCGGAGCCTGGGGAGGCCATTTTTGCACTCCAGGAGGCTCAAGGAAAGCCTCCGGAGCCCAGGGAAAGCAACACACCCCTCCCACCGCAGTGCAGGAGGCAGACTAGGCCCTGCCCACCATGGCCACATCCACCCACAGCAACTGGGCAAAGAACCTCTTGCTAAAATTTTTGAAGCCCACCCCTGCTCTCAGTGGGCACATTATATGTAAGGGGATGCAAACACACAACACAACCAATTGTGGTTGGGGGGAGACAGGCTATTATTAGTTTAAGTGAGATTTAAATTCACACTCGCATATGCTATACCATTCCAGACAAATGGCTGTCCTGTCTCTTCTTAAAAGCCTCCAGTGATGGAGAACACACAACTTCTGAAGGCAAGAATTACATTGGCTTTTTTGACTGCTGGCTCATATTTAAGTGATTGTCCATTAGGACTCCTAGATCCCTCTCACAGTTACTGCTATTGAGTCCACTGAATTCTCCCCCATCCCCTTTGGTAACCAGAACCTATCCTGGTTTGCTCTTTAAGGATTTAATGATGACAAAATTAGTGGACCAGAGGAATGCTATGGATATAATTTACTTGGACTTCAGTAAAGCATTTGATAAAGTAGACCATAACCTACTACTAGATAAAGTAGAAAAATGTGGGTTAGACAGCATCACCACCGATGGATTCGTAACTGGCTGACCAACCTCACTCAATGTGTAGTCCTCAATGGAACTGCATCCACATGGAGGGAAGTATGCAGTGGAGTACCCCAAGGCTCTATTTTAGGCCCAGTACTCTTCAGCATCTTCATCAATGACTTGGACGAGGGGATAGATGGGGAACTCATCAAATCTGAAGATGACACCAAGCTGGTAAGAATAGCCAACACTCCAGAAGATAGGATCAAGATACAGAAGGATCTTGACAGACTTGAACATTGGGCGCTATCTAACAAAATGAAATTCAACAGTGAAAAAAGTAAGGTTCTACATTTAGGCAAAAAAACAAAAACAAAATGCACAGGTACCTTATATGTGGTACTTTGCGCAATAGTAGTAACTGTGAGAGGGATCTTGGAGTCCTAGTGGACAACCATTTAGATATGAGCCAGCAGCAGTGTGCAGCAGCTGCCAAAAAAGCCAACACAGTGCTGGGCTGCATAAACAGAGAGATAAAATGAAGATCACGTGAAGTGTTAATACCACTTTATAATGCCTTGGTAAGGCCACATTTGGAATATTGCATTTAGTTTTGGTCGGCATGATGTAAAAAAGATGTTGAGACTCTAGAAAGAGTGCAGAGAACAGCAGCAAAGATGATTAGGGGACTGGAGGCTAAAACATATGAAGATCGGTTGCAGGAACTGGGTATGTCTAGTTTAATGAAAAAAACGACTAGGGGAGACATGACAGCAGTGTTCCAATATCTCAGGGGTTGCCACAAAGAAGAGGGAGTCAAGCTATTCTCCAAAGCACCTGAGGACAGGACAAGAAGCAATGGGTGGAAACTAATCAAGGAGAGAAGCAACTTAGAACTAAGGAGAAATTTCCTGACAGTCAGAACAATTAATGAGTGGAACAACTTGCCTGCAGAAGTTGTGAATGCTCCAACACTGGAAAAATTTAAGAAAATGATGGATAACCATTTGTCTGAAGTGGTGTAGGGTTTCCTGCGTGGGCAGGGGGTTGGACTAGAAGACCTCCAAGGTCCCTTCCAAATCTGTTGTTGTTATTATTGTTGATTTCCTGTATTATTGTGACATATTAGCATCTCTTCGGATGCTAATAAATGCATGCTATGAGGCATTTTGAGGTCCAGAGCTGAGGGATTGTGGGGCAGAAGTCCAGAAGTTTGACAGAACTATATTGGTCAGGCCCATAGCTTGCCTTAGACTCCATCTCATTTTCCACTAGTGGGGCAGCAGTTTCAAAATGTTTGTAAACCATTCAGATATGAGCTGTGCACATTTGTCCACATTTATTCCTTTAGTGTTCAAATTTATATACAGGCAGCTCTTGACTTACAGCAGTTCACTTAGTGACCATTCAAAGTTACAACAGTATTGAAAAAAAGGGATTTACATCCCCATGGTCACGTGATCAAAATTCAGACACTTGGCAACTGACCAATGGTGAAATCCAAATTTTTTTACTACCGGTTTTGTGGGCATGGCTTGGTGGACGGGGTGTGGCTTGGTAGGCATGGCTTGGTGGGCCTGGCAGGGGAAGGCTACTGCAAAATCTCCATTCCCACTCTACTCTGGGGCCAGACAGAGGTGGTATTTGCCAGTTTTCTGAACTACTCAAAATTTCTGCTACGGTTCTCTGAACCGTTCAAAATTTCCAATACCAGTTCTCTGAACTACTCAAAATTTCCGCTACAGATTCTCTCAACTTTTCAAAATTTCCGCTACCGGTTCTCCAAACTACTCAAAATTTCCGCTACCGGTTCTCCAGAACCTGTCAGAACCTGCTGGATTTCACCCCTGGTCATAATTATGATGGTTGCAGTGTTCTGGGGTCCCTTTTTACACCCTTCTGACAAGCAAAGTCAAGGGGCAAACCAGATTCACTAAACACCCACACTATTAATTTAAGAACTGCAGTGATTCACTGAACAAATATGGCAAGAAAGATCACAAAGAGGGACAAAACACACTTAACAAATATTTCACCTAGCAACAGAAATTTTGGGCTCCATTTTGTGGCCATAAACCAACTACCTATAGGTGGAGCTCTTCGCCCACAATCAGGAGGCTGTGAGTTCAATCCTAGGTAGAGGCAGATATTTCTCTCTCTGGGCACAATGAGAATATATTTGCTGCATATAACTCTGCATTGGTGACAGGAAGGGCATCCGGCCAGTAAACACTCAGCTCCATTCAGTTGCCCAGACTCCACCCTGCAAGGGATTATGTGGTCATTAAAAGAAGATGGTGAAACCAAGAACTACCTTTACATAAATTTGAACGCTAAAGAAATAAATGTGGACTATCAGGCTTACCCCTGGAGGAAGATGTCCAGCATCTGTAGGAGACACCTCTGACCCAGTGGTGAAATCCTCCCCGGTTTGCCACCGGTTTGCTGCTCGCGCATGCACGGTGCATGCCAAGCACCAAATGCACTCTGTGCACATGCATGCATAGTATGCGCCAAACGCGTGCTACACGCAGAAAAAGGAAGCTTGGGAAGGTAAGTAGAACAGTGGGGGGGAACAGTTGTGCCATGTGATTTAGATTAACTAGAAAGCAGGATTTCTGCTTTCTAGCAATTTTAAATTGTGCGGCACAACTGATTGTCAGAAATACTGGTTCGGATACACCTGTAGCTTTTTTTTACTACCAGTTCGCCAAACCGGTAGTTTTTATCACTACCGGTTCACCCGAACTAGTGCAAACCAGTAGGATTTCGCCACTACTCTGACCCCTTGTCTTATGCAGACTCCAAAACAAGCTTGCTATGCTATGATCTGGGGAAAAATAAGTAAATAAATCCCAGTCTTGTCCATCCCTTGGGGGGAAAAAAACACAGACCTTCCTCCTTGTTTTTTCCCAGGGACAGATAGAAGATGCTGTTGTGACCCAGGCCCAAGTAGGTAGTAATAAACTCAGTCCGTGAAAAAACAAACAAACTTTATTTGAACAGCTGGGAATTACTTCATTCCCAGCGTCATTCAACTCAAAGTAAAACAAATGCCTCCCAACACAAATTCCTCAGTTACCTCGCAAACCTTGGTCCAATTAGGCAAACTGCCAAAGGCCCTTCCTGGCAAACGTCCAGAAGCCACAAAAACAAACACGTAGACGAAGCAGAAGATGAAGCAGAAGACACAGCTACAATGTTGTTTTCCGGCAAAGGCCAAACGCCGGTGCTGGTCTGTTTTAAGCCTTATGGGAGGGGCCAATCATCTCTTGGCCCTACTCCCGAGTTGTCCTCTCTGCTTGAGCTGCTCTTGCCTTCTGGCAGCTCTTCTCATGCGTGCATTAGGAACAGGCTCCTCCTGTTCCTCTGCCTCACTACTATCAGTCTCTGGAGGCTCTGGAGTCTGCACCTCACTTCCCAATGGCCCTGGCCTCACCTCAGCCTCATCGTTGCCCAACTCCGTTGCCAGCTCTATAGGCTGCTGACAGACCACAACACTATCCCTCACCGCAGGACTCTTCCCCCAGGGCTGATGATCCGGATGTGGCCAGGACAGGAATTGGTCATGGAAGGCTTTCACTAAGACAGGTCCATGCACGGAGGTTACATCCTCCCAGGTGAAGTCCTCAGATCAGTTTTGCTGACATTCGGGTCAGTGGGCAGAGCCTTCCGCTGGTTTTACTACCGGTTCTATAGAACCGGTCCGAACCAGGGGCAACCCACCACTGATACATACATATGATAGATATACATACATACACATGATAGACAGATGAGAGAGAGATGAGAGAGAGAGGGAGGGGTGGTTTACAAATGTGACTTTTTTGCATGAGCTCAAATATGATGGAAAATGGTTTCAACAAAGACTTGAGAAATTTAGTTATTGGCCTTCAGCCTCACGAAGCTCATGCTAAAACAGAAGTTTTAAAAAAGGGCATTGAATATTTTGTCCAAAATCCTATTTATTCCACTCCTGGGGAAACTGCTGCATCAAAAGGACAGACTCGAACTGCAGTGTGAAATTACTTTGAAGAAATAGCCATGAGCAATTCATATTTAATGAAGTGATTTGCTGATACCATTAAGAGCTGGGGGTAGTGGGAGGAGTAGACCCAAACACAGAGAAGGGATTTCATGAAATCTTTCTCTCTCTACACTCCATAGGATAGAGCAAATATTGTCCAGAAATGTTTACATCTGAGTTGAGACCTTAAGATGTGTATGTATGTATGTATGCTCACACATATGTGTGCATGCATGTAAATGCCCTTCAACCACTTTCTGAAGTCCACTATCAATGTCTCTTCGTCTTCTTCTTCTCCATGATAAAAATTGTAGCTCTCTGGCCAGTTTCTGAACACAGCTTGAAAACATGGTAAAATGGCTTTCTGAAGGAACAGCCGAGGTGTGTTTTCTTTACCTGAGGTAAATGAAAAAGAAGGGGATCTACCTCAGTTAATTCACAATCTTAATGTAAATTCTGTACAGGTAGTCCTCAACTTAGGACCACAACTGAGCCCAAACTTTCTGTTGCTAAGCAAGACTCTTAGGTGAGATTTCCCCCATTTGACGACCCGTCTTGCCACAGTTGTTAAGCGAATCACTGTAGTTGTTATGTTATTAATACGGTTGTGAATCTGGCTTCCTCATTGACTTTGCTTGTCAGAGGATGATCGCACGACCCCGGGGACACTGCCACCGTCATAAATATGAGTCAACTGTCAAGCATCTGAATGAGGATGTTGCGCTAGTCATAAGTGTGAAAAACTTTTTTTCAGTGCTGTTGTAACTTCAAACGGTCACTATATGAATGGCTGTAAATCGAGGACTGGGGACATGGTGGCTCAGTGGCTAAGATGCTGAGCTTGTCGATCGAAAGGTTGGCAGTTCAGCGGTTCGAATCCCTAGTGCCGCGTAATGGGTTGAGCTCCCGTCACTTGCCCCAGCTTCTGCCAACCTAGCAGTTCGAAAGCACCTAAAACATGCAAATAGAAAAATAGGGATCACCTTTGGTGGGAAGGTAACAGCCTTCCGTGCGCCTTTGGCCTTTAGTCATGCCGGCCACATGACCACTGAGACATCTTCGGACAGCACTGGCTCTTCAGCTTTGAAACAGAGATGAGCACCGCCCCCTAGAGTCGGGAACGACCGGCAGATATGTGCAAGGGGAACCTTTACCTTTTAAGTCGAGGACTACCCGTAATCTCCTTCAATTTAGCACTCCTCAGATATATTCAGAGTAAATCCCTGGATTCCCCAAGATACAGCCATTGCACCCGCTGGGAGTTTGGAAACTTGCAATCCAATTATATCTGGAAGTCACCAAACTGTCTATAATTTATTCTCTCTCAAACTTCTTTCTATATTCCCAACATGTAGAAGGATGTTTTGTAACAAGCAGAGGAAGGAGTTCAGAGATATAACCTTTCAGGAGGGATGACAGAGTGGTTATATGAACACCAAGTGGTTATGTTATCTGCCCCGCGAAACTGAGGGCATCTTGATGCTCTTTGGTGTAAGCTGGCGAGAGAAACAAACTCTGTTGGGTTTTCAAGATTGATGCCAATGCTTCAAGATAGACCAGGTCAGGAAGCAGACTCCATAAAGACTACTAGAATTCAGTGTTACTGTGGTAGGCTATAAGCCCAACAGATTTTCCCTCTGCCCCCTATTATACACAAGAGGACCAAAGCAGGATAACCTTGACTTTCTTTCTCACCTTCTCCTCTTTCTGACCTGGCGTTCACGTAACAACTCCCTCGTTCCTCCTGGAGAGTTATCTCTGCGCACCTCTGCATTACAGAATTATCACATCGGCTTTCGTCGGGTTATTTAGATCTCCTGACCTCCAAACATGGAAATTAGATGTCCAATTATCTGTTCCTGTGGTCTTTAGTCTTAGAGTAAAGGAGGGTCAATTCTTCCAACCAGGATACAATCTCTGAAATTTCTCTCTGTGCTTCTAATTGATTGACTACATTACCAATAGAAAGAAACTATATGCAGGGGTGGGCTTCAAAAATTTTAGCAACTGGGTTCTCTGCCCGGTTGCTGGGTGGGCGTGGCCATGGTGGGTGTGGCCTAGTTGGCCTGCTGCATCACGGCAGAGGGGCATTTTTGTCCTCCCCAGGCTCTGGAGGCTTTACTCGACCCTCCAGGAGGATGAAAATGGGCTCCCCAAGCTCTGGAGGCCCTCTGGAGGCCGAAAACAAGCCCGTTTCTGGCCTTCCTGAACTTCCAATAGGCCTGTTTTTCGCCCTCCCCGAGCCTCCATATGCACCCTGCACAAGTCTGTCAAATTTGCTGCTGGTTATTCTCTTCTCTTTCCTTCCACCCTTCGCAGCATTTTTCAGAGAGTTGGAACTTCGAAGAAGAATTATTTGAGCCTGGTCAGATACGACTGTTAAATCTTGAAGAATAAAAATTCTCAACAAAACAGGGCCATTGTTAGGTTGGGCTGCTCCGAGGAATGTGGAGAATTAAACTGATATCTCATTCTTCATGCCATCATCTTGATTTAATTTGCTGTAATTTAGTTTTGCATGATTGTAGTCCTCTAAAATGATATAGCTGGATATCGGGGGGGGGGTTTCCCCCTCATCACCATCTACATCAGTCTGATTGGGCAAATTTGCTTTCATCACTCACTTCATTTCCTAGCATGGCAAAAATATGTCAGCAAAGCAACCACACAGGTTGAAAATGCTTGAAAGGTTTTGAGATGAGTTGGGGGCATTTGATGTTTTACTAAATTCACAGCGATTGGTGCAAGGGGGAATAGTGAACATGGGCCAAATTTGTAGCTCCGTGTATGAGGAATATGAGTCTCTTTCACCTCTCCTTGAAGTCCGGCATGAATTTTTATTCACAAAATATGGGTCTTTTATTCAGTGGTGGGATTCAGCTGGTTCTGTCCTGTTTGAGCGAACCGGTAATGGCGACTGCAGGAGGCTCTGCCCACCCGCCCGGACGTAATGCGCATGCTCACATTTACGAACCAGTTGTTGTGTCTTGCCCGCCCTCAGAGCAGCCGGGGCCTTCTTATCTGCTCCCGAACACGGAGGAATGTATGCCTCCCGGCCTCAGTCCTGGCTCCATGCCCAGACAAACTGCAGAAGAAGGAGCACCTCCCTGCCCCAGCCCTGACTCCATGCCCAGGCAAACGGAGCAGCTAGACCCCTCCCCCTCCTCCACAGCATGTGAGCCTGAGGAGGGTTTATTACCAACAGCTGATTGGAGTAATCCTCGCATCAGAAGATTGGATAGGCGGAGGCAACAGAAGGAAGGGAGGGGCAGGCCTTAATGAGTGCTGAGTCATGGAGCCACACCTCATGGCCTATATAAAGGATCTACTTTCTGGCAGTCTCTGAGTCAGGCAAAAGTCAAACTTATCTTGCTGAAGTCACTTACTGGTCTCCTGCCTGCTCTGAGGACTTTGCTAGGACTTTGGGCAGAGCTGCAGAGGCAAGCCTGATTCGGATTTCCCTGACCCGGCCGTCAGCGGAGGAGTGGGACACGACACCAGTATGGAAGGTAAGTGAATCTCACCTCCGCTTTTATTCCATCAGTAGAAGACATAATTGTCTTTTGAGGCTGGCAGCCATACTTGGTCTCTGTGTGGCTTATTCAGGTCCACCCTTAAAAAAACAACCACCAGACAGAGCCAAAATAAAATAGATGATGAAGTCAGGACAGAAAACTATTATAGATAGTCCTCAACTTACGACAGTTTGTTTAGTGACTGTTTAAAGTTACAAAGGCACTGGAAAAAAATGACTTATGACCATTTTTCACACTTATGACCGTTGCAGCCTCCCCATGATCATGTGATTTACTTTCGTATGCTTGACACAACTGGTTCATACTTATGACAGTTGCAGCGGCCATGTGTTCCTTTTTTTTGGCAACCTTTTGACAAGCAAAGTCAATGGGGAAGCCAGGCTCACTTAACAATCGTGGTACTCATTTAACAACTGCAGTGATTCACTTAAAACGGGGCAAAATTCACTTAACAAAGTTCTCACATAGCAATTACAGAAATTCTGGGCTCAACTGTGGTCGTTATTCGAGGACTACCTGTACGTGAATTAGAACCCTTACTCCGCTATAGGAATAGTTTGTTTGTTTTTTCGGTTCAGGTTAAAATTACAATTTTTCTCATTTTCCAAAAAAAAATATTTTAAAAAGCATCCTAGACCTTCATGGTCCAAAAGTGCTTTTTGGCATTTTTCTCCCCTTCTGAAAGGAAGTCACCTCAGCTTTTTCTGCGGTATTAAAGGAATTCCTTGAAGTCAACACGAGAGGTAGAAACCAGATGTTCAGACATCTGTCACTGGACAGTTACAAATTCCAAGGTCTCAGTTAGGGTGGGCTGTTGGGGGTTCGCAGGAGTTCGGGAGAACCTCTAGCTGTCGTGTCCCACCCCCCACTCCGACGAACGAGTCAAGGAAGTCCGTGACAAACGTGGCAACGAGGCCTCTGCAGCTTGCCAAGTCCCTTTGAGGTTTCTCAGGGCAGGCAGGAGTCCAAGTTGTGACTTCAGCGATAACTCGATAAGACTTTGCTTGACTCAAGGTTGGAATGCCAAAAGCAGGTCCTTTATATAGGCTGTGGGGTGTGGATCCATGACTCAGCATTTATCCAGGCCTGCCCCACCCCTCCTTCTGCTGGCGTCACCTCTCAGATCTCCGGAAGCGAGAGTCCTCCCACCCTGAATTGTCTTCAGCTGGATCTGCTGTCACTAATTCCAGCACCTGGCTGACTTCCTACTCACACGCTGTAGGAGTGAAGTTTATCGGGCTTGTCGTTCACTCCTGGAATCCTCTCTGGGCATGGGGCCAGGGCTAGGGGTTGGAGGTATGACAGGCAGTTTATCTTCATTATCAGACTCGGAGTCTGATAAAAGACCCAGTTGGAGACGGGAGGGGCCTGGCTGAGGAGAGGAGGGAGGACGAGTCATAACACTAGCTAAGATTCTGTGCAGTTCTGAGAACCCCCAAATCCCACTCCTGGCTGGCCCCACCCACCTCACCCCGCCCCTCCCAGGAGTCCTCACATGGCCCGTTTTGAATGCAGGTAAGTGCAGGGCACACGCAGAGGCTTGGGGAGGGTGAAAAACGGGCCTACTGGAAATTCAGGAAGGCCGGAAAAGTTTCCAACTTCCAGAGGGCCTCCAGAGCCTGGGGAGGCCGGTTTCGCCCTCCTGGAGGCTCGAGGAAAGCCTCCGGAACCCGGGGAGGGCAAAAACTCCCCCCACGTCACAGTGCAGGAGGCCAACTAGCCCACGCCGACTATGGCCACGCCCACCCAGCGACTGGGCAGAGAACCCCTTGCTAAAATTTTTGAAACCCACCCCTGCTCTCAGTGTCACATTATGTGTAAGGGGGATGCAAACACACAACACAATATATTATGTGTGTGGGGGGGGGGAGACAGGCTATTATTAGTTTAAGTGAGATTTAAATTCACACTCACATATGCTACATCCATTTCTGAAGCAGTTTCCTTATCCCGGCTGCCCACCAACACATTCATTTCTATTTGCCCTGTGGCTAAGCACCAGAACATGGTTAGTTCCATCTTCCTCAGCTGGCACCCAGTCGAATTAATGGACAGGTTTTTCTATATTTAAAGAACTGCCTCTCTGAGGCCATCCTTTTTTTTTTTTTTGCAATTGAAACTTTGATTCATTCAGACAGCTTCAGCTCCCAGTTACGGCAAATGAGGCAAGTTCTATTGTGAATGTGATTGAATTATATTCCATCCCTCTACTATCCTTTTCTAATACTTATGGAGCAGTGGTGGGTTTCAAAAATTTTTATTACCGGTTCTGTGGGTGTGGCTTGTTGGGTGTGGCATGCTTGGTGGGCATGGCTTGGTGGGCATGCCAGGGGAAGGATTCTGTAAAATCTCCATTCCCACCCCATTCCAGGGGAAGGATACTGCAAAATCCCCATTTCCTCCTGATCAGCTGGGACTCAGGAGGAAGAGAATAGATGGGGGCAGGGCCAGTCAGAATTTTTTATTACCGGTTCTCCAAACTACTCAAAATTTCTGCTACCGGTTCTCCAGAACTGGTCAGAACCTGCTGAAACTCACTTCTGTTATGGAGTGTCCAGAATGTATTTGTTTGTTTGTTTGCTTGTTTACTCAATTTTTTCCCCAGTTTCCATTTCCTCTAGAATGGCGTTCGCTTCTATATAAAGTACGGAAAGTGGAATTCACTTTTACACCAAGTAAGAGCAAGACCAAGCCATGTTGATCTTTACAGAAGATAGTCTCTGAAAAACAAATGAAGATATTTTAATCTCTGTCTTGGGACTTCCTAGATTCCCTATGGTCTGGAACATTATAGTTCATCTTCCCAAATAAAGCAAGGAGGCAAGAGACATGAGTTTAACCTGAGGAAAAATGGAGTCTGGGCATAGATATTTTTTTTTTTATCCAGAACAGGGCCCTCAACCTTTTGAGGACCAGGGACTGGTTCCATGGAGGCTGGATTTTCCATGGTCTGGGGAAGGGAGCATGGTTTTGCGCACTACCTGGATCCCACAAATGCTTTTTGCATGGCCCAATTCTTAGCAGGCCATGGACTGCAGCCCAGGGGTTGGGAACCTCTGATCTAGAAGATTTGGACTTTAGGAGGATCTCATCCATCATCATCATGAATGATAAACTGTACATTGATCCTGCAAGGTTTTCGTGAAAGGGTTACATAAAAATTAGCCATCCGTTGATGACTGAATTTTCTACAAAGATAATTTTTTCTCCCTGACTTTGAAGTCTCCTCCACCAGAATTTAGCTCCTCAGTTCCTTAAAACAACTAATTTTTATTTCTGGGTGTACCTTGTTTGTTTGTTGGTTTGTTGTTTTGTTATGTGTTTGTTTTCTGGACTCAGTAAAGAAACTATGTAATTCTGTTATAGCCAAACAAATGGGATAAATAGTTTCAGAGGATTTATTCTGGATAAATCTGGAGAAAGGTAAAGGAGGGAAAATCTGAATGACCAGTAGATGGCAACAAGAAGATGCAAAAAAAAGTGCCTCTACTACCATCTAGTGGTATGTTTGAATTTTGGAACCCAGTGTTGGTAGCCCTTCAGTAAGAGATTATCTCAAATGAGTACTTACTGTATTCATTTGCATACTCCAATTAGAATTCATTCCTAATCCTCTAGAGATACACTCAGAATGTAAGAATGTCGCCCAGCGTAAGCACTTTGTGCAGGCCATGTGTTAAGGAAAGACTCAATTCCATACCTTAAAGCACATACATTTCAGTGTGGAAATTCTGATGAATTACCCATATAAAATGCATTTATATGTGCAATATATAAATGCATTTTATCTGGTGGCTCAGCAAACTAAGTCTGTCTGTTATTAACACAGCTGCTTGCAATTACTGCAATTTCAAGTCCCACCATGCCCAAGGTTGACTCAACCTTCCATCTTTTATAAGGTAGGTAAAATGAGGACCCGGATTGTTGGGGGCAATAAAAGTTGACTTCGTATATAATATACAAATGGATGAAGACTATTGATTAACACTGTGTAAGCTGCCCTGAGTCTTCGGAGAAGGGCGGGATATATATATATATATTTGTTTTCTGAACCAAAGACCTACATATATATATATATAAAAACAAAGTTGAATCCTAAAATGTGGATAGTCCAGTGTGCTTGCCCTGAACATTTGATGTTAATAGATACATTTGGAATTTTGAGAACTGTCAGCCTCTCAAGTAAGACAAGAAACACAAGATAAACTAATTCAACTTTATTACAAGGCTACATTAAATGAATCTTGCCAGTCTAAAAGTGCAATTCTCCTGCTGGCTTTTTTTTTTTTTTAACCACCGGACAAGTTAAAGAGGTCCCTTTCTAAGTTGCTTTCCCTAACTGTTATCATGTGTGGTCTCCTCCTCCTTTTATAGAGCCGTGGTGATGCAGTGGTTAGAATGCAGTACTGCAGGTCTAACTCACTGCTCACTCCAGGAATTCTGTTGTCGCCCGCCATCGGCCAGCGGATCTGGCAGCAGATTCAGACAGTGAGGAGGTTGGGGAGGAACATGGGCCAGTCCTGGATCTGGGGAAGACTCTGATGAGGGCTCTGCATCAGAGGCAGAGAGGGGGCCAGGGCCGAATGCCAATTATCAGCTGCCTTCAGAGTCAGACATCAGTGAGGCAGATGAACAACTGGAGCTTGTTCCCAGTGTGCACATGCTCAGAGTTGCCAGACGAAGGGAACAGCTAAAGAACAAGGGTCGACTTGGGAGTAAGGCCACAGGTGGACGATGAATGGTCCCTCCCAGAGGGAATAAAAGAGGAGCAAAAGGGGAATGGAGTTTGCAGGAGGCAATTAGTTCATTACTGCATTCTTGCCAAGTATTGCGGTGCCTGAAAGATACCGGCCTGGCCACTCTCCAAGCCTGATAAAGGTCGGTAATTTTGAACTATCTTGAAAGACTGTGGGAGAGGAAAGACTTTGCTGGAGAGGAATTCACTGTAAATTAAATTAAATTTGTTGGGATGAGGAGTCGGCTTCATGCTGCTGGGGAAGCCTAGGTCAGAACAAGTTCGACTCTGACCACCTCAAGGTTCACTCAGCCTTCCATCTTTCCAAGGTCGGTAAAATGAGGACCCAGATTGTTAGGGGCAACATGCTGGCTCTGTAAACCACTTAGAGAGGGCTGTAAAGCACTGTGAAGCAGCATATAAGTCTAAGTGGTATTGCTATCTGATCCTTTGCTAGGCAGCATCACTTTTCTCAATCTTCCAAGGTCATTCTCACATTCCATTATAGAAACGTTCACACCAAAGATCTGCTGGAATAGCATCACAAGTTATACTTTGTTGCACCTGATATGACCTGCAACCCACAAAAGCATATGCTTCTTAATAACATTTTTTAATCAGAAAAGATGTTACAGAATTCATTAGGAATTTTTTTTTAATCACTGACACAGCTCTCTTCCTACAATATCTATGAGCAGTTATGAAATATTGTTTTGCCAAAATTCTCCTCCTTAATCTTCTACTCTTCCTTCCACAGGCTGCTTTCTACTTCCAAGTAAACCCCTGGGGTGCAGCCATTCATCATGCCTACATTGGACAAAATTACAGCTATCACGCCACAGCTGCAAAATTTGGACAACCAATAGATGACAGCAGAAAGAATTTTGCTATCAGCAAGGATCAGTCAGTCCTGTTTGCACCAAGAACCGGTAGCCCCTTAATGCACGTTTAAAGAATCAGGTGTGGCTTAAAGACATTTTAAGAAATAATATTTGTTGACTGGGGAATTCTGAAAGTTGAGGTCCACCAATCTTAAAGATGCCAAGTTTAAAAGACACAGATATTGCTTCGGTATGCACAACTTACTGCTTTTATGTGTATAGATGTCTACCTATGCAGCTGGGGAGGGGGGTGGTCAAAGGGAACAAATAGCCAGCTATGTATTACAACATCGTTACACAAATTCTACCCTTTATGAAGTTTCACGCAACATCACAGCGCAAGGACAAGAAGTCAAAGCCGATGCCATGATGTCACAGCAGGTGTTTTGTCAATACAACGCCATCCCAGTTAGATATGGCCACATATACATGCTTCAGAAATGATTTAGAACAGGGGTCTCCAACCTTGATCACTTTAAGACTCGTGGACTTCAACTCCCATAGTTCCTCAGCCAGCAAAGCTGGCTGAGGAACTCTGGGAATTGAAGTCCACGAGTCTTAAAGTGGTC
Organism: Ahaetulla prasina; assembly: GCF_028640845.1. Lineage (NCBI taxonomy): Eukaryota > Metazoa > Chordata > Lepidosauria > Squamata > Colubridae > Ahaetulla > Ahaetulla prasina. The sequence continues at coordinate 87,116,724 of NC_080545.1, read as the reverse complement.
AAGGTTGGAGACCCCGATTTAGAAAAAACACAGTGTTATTCTGGAGGGGCGGGAAAAAAACCTATTCTGCTTTAAGAGTCACATTAATTTAAGCTTCTTTAAAGCAGCCGGATCTTTGTTTTCATGTGGAAGCCTGAAAAGAATTGGCTGCTTTAATGAGAAGCAGAGAAGGCCGGCATACTTGCAAGAACCAAAGCAAATTATCTCTTCCAAAAGGTTTTCAAAAAGTACGTACAGCAGAGAATTAGAGTTAGGAACAGAGATATATTTCTTGCAAATTTTGTGGGGGGGGGGAACTTAGCCTACTACTTCCATTACTTTCATTTCGTGGAAGTAATATATCACCCATCACCCCCTTTCCAATCTGAATGTGGAAGGCTATCCATGACCTGCCATGAAAGGTTATGGCACATCGCCTTGGCCATTTCTTCTCCAGATGTTCACCCTGAGCCTCACCTCTGCTCACCTTGCACTCCTTTTCCAGCCCTGCCAACCGCTCTTTCGCTGCATCTGAAAACCAGAACAATCCCTCTCCCTCTCCTCTAACCTCCCCCTCCCCCCCGCCACAAAACAAAAGCCCCCCTAATTAAAAACAGCATACCTTCAACTGGAAAAAAACAACAACAAACCCTTAGCAGGATTTAAATCTGACGTAAGGTGGATATGAACCTGTGTTGTTGTTGTTGTTTTTTTAAAGTGTCTCCGACAATTAACAAGGATAACACCGCGCTGTTGCGCTGAAGATGCTATTACAGCCCTGGCCATTTTGAAAACCAGGCCACGTAGTTGGCGAGTTATCAAAGAGAGAATGCAGCAGAAGAGGGAGGAAAAAAATAGAAGAGAGCAGGAGGCCCTGCGGCCCCCAAAGGGTTAATGGCAAAGCCCTGAGTTAAAGGTGTCCTCACATCTAAGCAGTTCATCAAGCGATGGAGTTAGGAAACAAGGGAGAATAGATGAAGGTGCTCAGGATAATAATAATGGCAAGTAATGATTTCCCTAGAGATCCTCTGATCTATGGCTAGCAGCACAGAAAAAGCTGCTCAAAAGTGCTCTAACTGTACCTCGGAGTACTTAACAGACTCAGAAGCAGTAACCCGATGTCAGGAGCGGGCGGCCGTCCGCCCATCATCTTGCTCATTTTAAGGGGGGGTGGGGGGGTGGGGAGAAAGAGTTATGCCAAGACTCCGGGAAAGGGAGGGGAGAGGGAGCAGATTCACCTCCAAAATTAAACAGCTGAAAGGGATGATTTAACAATGCTCAGCACTCAATAAGCTAAAGATAAACAGCAAATTAGATGGCTCGGTGTCAGGAGGCAGAAAAAAGAGAGAGAGAGAGAGAGAGAGAAGGAGCAAGAGTGAATAGAGAGAGCATCTTTCATCGATCCCATCGTCAAAAATTAATCTGCTTGAGGATGCTCTCTGCTCCAATCATGGTACTGATGGAGAGGATGGAAACAGAGAGAATATATATATATATATATTCTTTTTTTTTTAATCCCTCTGTATTTGCGCTTCACCTTCAGGCTAGACCCTGATTACAATCTCCTGTGAGAGCCTTCAGCGGAAAGCGCTTCTCATGTCAGGCCTGCAAAATTAAATTGCAATCAATACTTTACAAAAATAATTGGGGGGAAAATGTTTCAGAAGTCAGAGATGTGCTCTGTGGCTGACAAACTGGAGAAGGCTGAGGGGGGGATTCTTCTCCCCCACACCCCGCTCCTTCCCACTCCTCTTCCCCCTCCCTCTTCCTCCCTTCGCTTTCCAGGGGTGAGACTCCAGTTCAAAGGCATCCCTTATGCCCTCTTTGCTCACCTTGTTAGGGGAATTGCTGCGATGCGCAGCGCCCCAAATAAATCATATTTGTGTAACTGTGGGTAGGTCTTCTTGCCTTTTTCTGAGTCGTCCTCTAACCAGAAGTCTAAACTATGATGTTTCTGCTATCATGAGCCTCTTTTGCTTGCATTGGGCTAATTCGAATGGAAAATGTGGAGAGATTTGCAAATCCATACATCTTAAAAGAGCGGGAGAGAAGGAGTCAACTAGAACAGCTACATTCAGAGAGTTCTCCCTGTGAATTTGTCATTAAATTCATTAAATTCCATGTTTAATCTATCTACTGCCTGTTTTTGGATCTGTGTGATATCAGCTTTTACCTGTTCGGCTGAATTTCCTTTGCTGAAGCATTCAGTTGAAGGAACACTTAGGAATCCATGCACAAATTGGTTAGAGGGCTCTGCTTCCGCATGTACATTCAATTACAAACAGTGATTCAGCTCTGTACACTTTTCCATTGATCTCTAAGGGAGCTCGTGAAATGGGGAGCTCAGAAAACTGACATTCTCTAAGTGCCACTTCTTAGCCTCTCTTTGTGGCTGCGCAACACTTTAATCGGGTGACTGAATTAACCCTTATTCTTTATGGTTTCCCACAATACAGTACCCTAAAATGTAAGCCAACATTAGGAGAACATGGAAGGGAGGGAGGGAGGGAGGGAGGGAGGGAGGGAAGGAATTCCAAAAAGAAAGGCAGAGCCACAGTTAAAGCTGGTCAAATTCGGTATATTGTGCAAAAGAAGCACTGAAGCTCTTGGTGTTAATTGGACCTAATAATTACACCTGTACGTTTAGGATTATTCTTGGTCGATTTGTTTATTGAGAAGTTGTGCAAATTCATCCTCTTTAATGTAATAATTATATTGTATATTGTCTGAGTGTTGCTAAGCTAGTTTTCAACTTACAAAGAGGGGAGGGGAGGAGATGGCAGGGCAAAAGAAGGGATAGGATAGGATAGGATAGGATAGGATAGGATAGGATAGGATAGGATAGGATAGGATAGGATAGGAAAGGAAAGGAAAGGAAAGGAAAGGAAAGGAAAGGAAAGGAAAGGAAAGGAAAGGAAAGGAAAGGAAAGGAAAGGAAAGGAAAGGAAAGGAAAGGAAAGGACTGTCATATTATTGCTAAGGATGCTACGTGGTCATATCAGCAGAAATCAAACTCAGGTCAAATGAGACTTTACTTTCAAATCTCAAATGTTCTTCTGAGTCCATCTCAATAGGGTTCCAGAAAAGCACATAACGAACAGAAATGCATGGTGTATCATATTCTCGTGATCCCTGTGGCTTTTTGAAAGAAAAGGGGGCATTTGTGTGTTTCATTCAATTGTTTGGGAGCTGGGGAAACAAGCCAGGATGTTGAGGAAGAAGTGAAACTGATTCCCTTCCATTTACACCTTGTTGGAAATGGGTCTCACTTTACATCTCTTTCTCTCTCCATTCCCTTTTACAATTGAACGATGCAGCCGAGTAGAGTAAAATAAACCCCAGAGTGTAAATGGTATTTGCAAGCAGTAACAGCCTAGATTGTATTTTCCAAATCATAAAACACAGCAGGGGGTATGCTTATCTTTAAGTGGGGGGAGGAAAAATCAATCCTTTGGGATCTTATAAATCATAGCCAGATGTCTATAATCCCCCAGAGATGTGATTATCTGATGACAGCCACATTCATTGAAGCTGTCTTCCTGCAAACACTAACAAAAAAAGAAAAAAGAAAAAGAAAGGAAAGGAAATGTTATTGTAAAAGAAGGAGCTGCAAATTGTCTGCCATAAAATCGGGGAGTGGAGATGATTTTAGAAACATCAGCAGTTATGCTAACCATCGTTTTTGCCAACTTGGTGATATCCAAACACCAAGGCAGTGTGATGTGAGTCCTACAAGACAGAGATCATGGAATCCAACACATATGAAGAGCGTCAGATGGAGCAAATAAATACCAAACACCCATTTTTCAGATTTTTCAGACTCTCGGGCCAAAGAACAACATGTGGAGTTACTTCTCAGTAGTTTCCTTATTGTTGTGCACTTACAGACAGAATCTTACCAGACTAAAGCAGCTATCTGCAATACCCATAGTTATGTTCTGTGAACTGCGAGGGAGACACTAGTCCCAGACTAAGCCAAGTCCAAAAATGCTAAAGATTTTCTAGAAGCCTGACAAGCTGGCCATCCATAGACACATAGACATAAACAACAGCTACGCACTGTGTAAAAGAGACTATCAACAAGCAAAAAAGGGAACAAAAAGACTGAAACACTTCCTCAGCAGCAATTAATATCCAGAGGAGGCATAGATTAACCTCAGACCAACCATCAAGAAGAAAACAATACCCCAATTAAGTGACTGTCAAATGAACTAACAATAAACAGCCCACCCAAAGAACCTCTCAGACCATCCCCACTAGCCCTGACAGGACAAGCCACTAGAACAGGGGTGTCAAACTCGTCACGCCGGCGTCACGTGACGTATCGCAACTTTTTTCCTCTTCGCTAAACCAGAGATTGGCATGGTCAGCGCATAACGCATCCGGGCTGTGGGCTGTGGGTTTGACACAGCAGTGGGTTTCCAATATCCTTACCACCGGTTCACCTTGCCCATGCACGCTTGCTTCGTGAGCGCCCCTTCCACACAGGCACCCGGCCTTCCGCACATCGCTTTGCTCGCACGCCTTCTGTGCATGCACCCGGCCTTGAAAATGTGGCTAAATAGGATGGCATTACGCCGCTACCAGTTCATCCGAACCAGTCTGAACTGGCTGAATGCCAACTCTGGTTTGACAGCCCTGCACTAGAATATAAACTGAGAGCAAACCCCACTCCTTATTAGCACTGATGATGTCCCCTAGTTTGGATAATGAAACATCTGCAAGAAAACACTCAAGTTCTGAGCACCCCAAGGATCATTCATTTCAACCCTGAATGGCAAATATTTTCTTTTATTTTTATTTATTTATTTTTAATTTGAATTTATATCCTGCCCTTCTCCGAAGACTCAGGGTGGCTTACAATGTGTTAAGCAATAGTCTTCATCCATTTGTATATTATATACAAAGTCAACTTAATTGCCCCCAACAATCTGGGTCCTCATTTTACCTACCTTATAAAGGATGGAAGGCTGAGTCAACCTTGGGCCTGGTGGGACTTGAACTTGCAGTAATTGCAAGCAGCTGTGTTAATAACATACAGACTTAGTCCGTTGAGCCACCAGAGGCCCCTTATTGAAGTGCTGTTTCTGACACCTTCCTGCCTACTAGGTATTCCAAGATCTTCCGCCTCTTTTTCCTCAGACGGTCAGATCCTCCCTCCTGGGACACATACTGCCTTCATCAAGGGCACCCTGATAAGGTAACTACAAGACCACATTCCCAACTTGCCAAAATTTCAACAACTTTCATCATAACACAATGATGTGCAGTAGTACTACAACCATAGCTTTCTAGGAGGTATCCATATCAGTGGTGGGATTCAAATTTTTTTTACTACCAGTTCTGTGGGCGTGGCTTGGTGGGCGTGGCAGGGGGAGGATACTGTAAAATCTCCATTTCCTCCCAATCAGCTGGGTCTCGGGAGGATAGAGAATAGATGGGGGCAGGGCCAGTCGGAGATGGTATTTGCCGGTTTTCCGAACTACTCAAAATTTCCGCTACCAGTTCTCCCGAACCGGGCAGAACCTGCTGAAACCCACCTCTGATCCATATGGTGAAAAGAAGTTTGAACATAAACTTTGGGTTATAACAGGAAGTTTTAGCCCTGAACATCTATCGCCTTGTTCTAATGCAGGGAGAAAGAAAAACAATCCTGCCAATTTTGAGCCCGTGTGGAAAGAAATGTCCTATTTTTTTCTGTCAGTGGTCTCCTTATCAAGAATGAAGTAAAAACAATCCCCGTGTAATTTTCCTTACAGGATGCTAGTAAGGACCAACCTGATCATTAAGTAGAGCAAAGCAGCTGAAACAAATCTTGCTGGGGGACAAATAGACAGTTCTACATCAACAATCCTACATCCCTAAACTTAAGGTGGGCAACCTAAGGTCGTGTGTATCTTTCAGAGTCTTGTTGTGTGAGAGATGAGCCAAGGGCCACTCGGTTCTCAGGACAGAGATGTCAGGTATGTCAATAATTGAAACCCTCTTAGCTTCAAGGCCAAAGCGTCTTTGAAAGAATGTAAAGCTGTGAGATTTACTGCTAAGTTTTGATCCAAGCTCTTCTTTTCATGCAACTCTTGGCCTGATTTTGAAAGTCCTTTGCAAACTGATCGAATGCCCTGAGGAGCATTGCGAAAATACAGAAAGCTGCTATATGACTTTGCCCGTAAGTGGTACATTCCGCATTGACTGACAGCTAGTGCTTTCACGTAACAGATATTCAGATCTCTACCTGGAAACATCCTCTTTTAACAACCCCATAATCCCTTGCGGGGTGGAGTCGGAGCAACTGAATGGAACTGAGTTTTTACTGGCCAGATGCCCTTCCTGTCGCCAATGCAGAGGTTTTTTTCTGTAGATATATTCTCATCGTGCCCAGAGAGAGAAATATCTGCCTCCACCTAGGATCGAACTCACAGCCTCCTGATTTTGAAGCGAGAGCTCCACCTCTAGGCCACCGCACCACTCCAGATCTCTACCTGGAAATGGAAGGAACAAAACATGAAGGCTTTTACTTCTAAGGAAGCATGTGCTCTACCAATGAGATATGTCTCCATCCACTCCAGGAAATTGAATAGGAGCAATATATCATCTTGTAATGGGAACCTAAAGCTCTTAGCTCCAATAAGAAAAAATAATTATTTACAAGAAAACCCTAAAATAAGTTTCCAGGATTACAAATGGATCCTTGGCAAACACCAAACCATATATGAAATTTCAGTGAAAAGAAGTTTATAGTCAATCTTCGATTTATGGCCATATTGGACCCTACCCATTAGAGTTGAAAAGTCATGATGGTTATAAAAGCTAGTCATCCCATGACTAACCTGAGTGTTTTTTATGCAGTGGATGTTAAGCGAATCACCATAGTTGTTCCGCAGATTAAGGGGTGTTTTGCCTGAACACCAGAAGTAAATGCCATGTTCTGGCAAAAATGTTGTAAACTGCAGTCACGTGACTGTGCGGTGCTGAAAACAGCCATAAATGCAAGCCAATTGCAGAGTGCCTGAAATGCTGTCACACACCCTGGGGGCGGCCATTGGACTTTTTGAACTGGGTCATAAGAACCTTTTGAAAGGTCCCTCTAATTTTGAATGATTGTTAAGCATCTGTCAACCCTGAAGTGAACCTGGCTGAGGCCATCTTGGAGGCTTCAGGGTTGCCACGCAATGGTGGGAGGGGGGAAATAGTTAGATGGGGTTTTGTAGCCAAAACAATATTTTTTTTCCTGTGGGAACCAAGGACATTCTCACAGGTGGTTGGCCAGAGGAGGAGCGAAGTAACCAAGCAACCGGCCAGCAACTGGATTGGACAGTGTGACCAGTGACTTGGGGGAAAGGGGAAAAATTTATTGTTTAATTAGGTGAAAGCCGCGGGAACTTTTAGAGTCGGCTTTCACCAATATAATCTACCCAATAAACTGTTCTTTGAGGAACTTGCCTGCCTCAGATTCTTCTTTCTACGGGTTCATTACTTGGGATGCTGACATCATCCTGTTGCAAGTCGGGGACTGCCTGTACTTTTTTTTTTAACTATTGCATCATACAGAATCATCCCTGTCATCTGTAAATGACCCATTGATAAATCATGAATATTTAGAAGAAATCAAATTGTCCAATCAGCTGGGTCACAGGTTAACATAACATACCATAATAACAGAGTTGGAAGGGACCTTGGAGGTCTTCTAGTCCAACCCCCTGCCCAGGCAGGAAACCCTACACCATTTCAGACAAATGGTTATCCAACATTTTCTTAAAAATTTCCAGTGTTGGAGCATTTACAACTTCTGCAGGCAAGTTGTTCCACTTATTGATTGTTCTAACTGTCAGGAAATTTCTCCTTAGTTCTAAGTTGCTTCTCTCCTTGATTAGTTTCCAGCCATTGCTTCTTGTTCTACCCTCAGGTGTTTTGGAGAATAGCTTGACTCCCTCTTCTTTGTGGCAACCCCTGAGATATTGGAACATTGCTATCATGTCTCCCCTAGTCCTTCTTTTCATTAATTGGGTTAATCCTCAATTGTCTAGTTTTATTATTATTTTTTGCCTCTTTGCATTATTTATTTCCAAGTTGTATCTGACCTATGGAAGTGCTTTAAAATTGTGCTGAAAGTAATACCAAGGAAAACCAGGTGATGTTAAAAAGCAAAATGTGATGCTCTTTCCTCCAAATTATCTCAAAGTCAAATATTAGCCATTAACTCTTCTGACCAGATCATCTTTGGAAGACGAGTGCAAAGATCTAAGATGGTCTCATTATCTTCAGTGCTCACATTATCATAACCGTTCTTTTTCCATTTTTTTAATCTTTAAGAAGATGGGGAAAAAAGGAGCGAGAGGAAAAATATAAGCAGATTTTAGAAAGGAGGCTTTCCAATGAAAGAAATAATAGTTTTAGGATCAGCCTCAGAAATCCATCAGGAATTATCTTTTTAGGATAATCTCTCAGAAGAATAACTGCATGAACTGGAAACCAAATAAATAAACAGTGCAGTTGGCCAAATGTGTTTTCGGAGCTTCAGAGCAGAGAATCTCTAGGATATCAGATTTCTCTAACCATCATAAGTCACTGTAGCTTATTTCATATGCTGGTCAGAATTTTTTTTGTAATATTACCATGTTTCCCCAAAAATATGCCTCCCCGAAAATATTTAAATGCATGCGCAGCCGGTCCCTGCCATTTTCTCTGGTTAGGGTTAGGGAGACAGAGCTGGAAATCGGGTAAGATGGCAAGAGGAGCCCCATCCCATTCCACACACCCCAAAATAATAAGACCTCCCCAAAAATAAGGCCAAGCTCTTATTTTGGGGTTCAAAAAAATATGACAGGGTCTTATTTTCAGGGAAACACAGTAGCTCTCAAGTCTTGTTTTCTCCAAACTAAAATGTCTACAGAAAGCAATGGCTTCTGATGTCTTCTACAGCAGGGGTCTCCAACCTTGGTCCCTTTAAGACTTGTGGACTTCAATTCCCAGAGCAAAGCAAAGCTGGCTGAGGAACTCTGGGAGTTGAAGTCCACAAGTCTTAAAGGGACCAAGGTTGGAGACCCCTGTTCTACAGGACTCACATAATGTGCTTATTTAATCATGTCCATTATAGGTGATAGAATTAGTAGCACCCTGAGTCTCATGCTATCTTCCTCACCACTGTAGGTGCTGGGAACTATGGCACCTACTCTCCCACATTTCTAGGCTCACTGCCTTCCAAGTCTCATAAAGATTCATGGCTTCTAGAACAGGGGTCTCCAACCTTGGTCCCTTTAAGACTTGTGGACTTCAACTCCCAGAGTTCCTCAGCCAGCTTTGCTTTGCTCTGGGAGTTGAAGTCCACAAGCCTTAAAGGGACCAAGGTTGGAGACCCCTGTTCTAGAATCCTCAGGAGAGGCACAAAAAAGAAAGTGAAGTGCAGACGTTCCCAGATGTCAGTGTAATTATGTTGTTATTTGACCTTGGTTCCATGTGTGTTTTTGTAACCCTTACACAGGGTTTATGTATCAGAGTTGCAGAAATAAGAGCTGGTTGAACAGAAGAGGGATTGCGAACCTCCCACTTTCTCTTTGCACGCCACAACAATTAAACCAAACACTATAGTTCTTCCTTTTTTTCATTGGTATATCCAGGGGCGGGTTCTACTTTGCAATGGGATCCTGTGTGCTCGCTTCGCTCATGCCGAGCTTCTACATGTGCACAGATCGTCTATAATGACATCCGGGTGGGTGGATTGAGCCTCCCCCTGGTTTTTCTACCGGTTCGCAAGAACCGGACCAAACCGGGGACAACCCACCACTGGGTATATCCTTATGATCTTGACAATCCTGGCTGGAGAAAGTATTTGTATTTGGAGAAAGTATTTGTTCAGACAATGATCCTATTCCCTCTCTCCATTCTATGTACAGAGAAGTACAGAAATCTAGCTATCAATCTTCCTTTCTATTCTAAAATTATCTTTGGCCATTTAACCCAAATCCTAGTTCCCAAAGGTGAAGATGGAACAGGAACCAAGGGTAAGAATATTGAACCTCTATCTAGTTTTGTGCATGGAAGGCCATGAGCATAGGCAGCATTCAAACGCAACCACAGTTCCTGATTGTGTTAGCCTGACATAGCTTAGATTTGGAGCTATTGGTATCCAAACCATGTACACAGATTGTGTGGAATATGAGTAGTATAAAACATCTTTCATCCTCAAGATTGGTGTATGTTATATTCTTCCAAATTTGGCAAGAGGTGTAAAATTTATATATATATAATTGTGGAAGAGGCAGGTTTCAGAATCTAGTGGAACAAATATGTTGCTTGTCACTACATTCTTTCTTTCCTCATTCTGCAGAAAAAACAATTGCTACCATCTTGCCTTCCATTGAGGACCTGTATAATGCACGAATCAAAAAGAGGACTGTGAAAATATTTACAGACCCCTCAAATCCGGGACATAAACTGTTCCAACTCCTACCCTCAAAATGACGCTACAGAGCACTGCACACCAGAACAACTAGACACAAGACAGTTTCTTCCCCAATGCCATCACTCTGCTAAACTAATAATTCCCTCAACACTGTCAAACTATTTACTAAGTCTGCACTACTATTAATCTTCTCATTGTTCCCATCACCAATCTCTTTCCACTTATGACTGTATGACTGTAACTTTGTTGCTGGTAATCCTTGTGATTTATATTTATTTCTAATATGATTTGATTGCTTATTTGTACCCTATGACTATTATTAAGTGTTGTAGCTTAGAATTCTTGATGAATGCATCTTTTCTTTTATGTACACTGAGAGCATATGCACCAAAGACAAATTCCTTGTGTATCCAATCTTGGCCAATAAAGAATTCTCTTCTCTTCTCTTCTCTTCTCTTCTATTTTATTCTATTCTTATTTTTATTCAGGATGATTGGTACCCGCACACACACACGCACACACAAACACATGCACCTACACAAACAAGTGTATAACATTTTTGGCACAAAAAAATGGTATAGATACAGTATCTTAAAGGACACCTCAGAAGAAATCCAAAACCTAAATTAGGGATTGGCAGATCCTACAGCTCTTTTTGAAAAGCTGCTATAAATTGTGCCACTGGAACCTAATGACAAAATGGAGAAATTCAAAAGAAAGCCTCTTAAATAATATCAAATTCCACCCAAACAATTTTTTTTAAAAAAATGGCCTCATCCTCTCTGGAAACAGCAGGGATCATCTGCCTGTTCCCTGCGGCTGTCAAAAGCCAATTTATATTTAAAAGAAAAATCCCCAGCTGCAGAAAAGATTATCCATAGCTATCTGTGTCTTTGGTATGACTACCCCATGTATAATACTGTCGTCTGTAGATCTCATTATACCAGTGTTTCTCAATCTTAGCAACCTGAAGTCATGCGGACTTCAACTCCCAGAATTCCCCAGCTAATCACTCCAATTCTGGGAAATGAAGTCCACCAAGATCAGGGATGATATTCATTTACCTTCACTACTGGTTCGCAAATGTGATGCGCAGGGCCTTCCGTGCTTGCGCAGATTGTCAAAAATGGGACATGATTACGTCCGGGTGCTGGGCAGAGCCTCCTGTAACCGCTGCTACCAGTTCTCCCGAACTGGATAGAACCGGCTGAATACCACCACTGACCAAGATTGAGAAACACTGCATTAGTAATAGCAATAGCTATTGCTGTTACTCTTGCTATTGCTAATGCAGTGTTTCTCAATCTCGATGGACTTCAACTCCCAGAATTGGAGTGGTTAGCTGGGGGATTCTGGGAGTTGACGTAGCAATAGCACTTTGGCTTACATAACGCTCCATAGTGATTTATAGCCTTCTCTGAGAGGTTCCTCTGAGCGGTATCCATCTCTAGGCCATTCCCCATCTTGGCGTAAACCAATCAAATATGTCCTATTTGAGACATATTATGCAAAGATCCAGCTCTCTGGAGAAACATCTAGTGCTGGGAAAGGTGGAAAGAAAAAAAAAACCAGCAGCAAGGCGGATGCAACCAGTGGGTAGACTCAACAGTGGTGGGATTCAAATAATTTAACAACCGGTTCTCTGCCCTAATGACTAGCTGGGTAGGCGTGGCTTGGTGGTCATGTGACTGTATGGGCGTGGCCAACTCAACATCACTTACGTCGATGGGCGCTTCGCCTTAGCTGTTACAATGTAATAAGGGTTAACAAGAGAGGCAGTTTCTGTAAGCAGGGAAATAAAGATTAGGCAAGAAACAACACCAGAATGTTTCCTTCCTGCCTTCCTTACAGGATTAGCCCTGTAAAGTGAAAAAAAAACAAAATAAGATTTCTTCCAAAAATTGGTTCTTCAAACTGCTTAGAAAGTTAACAACCGGTTCTCCCGAATAGGTGCAAACTGGCTGAATCCCACCACTGAGTCTCATTGGAAGAGCTGAAAGGTTAGGGACAGGTCGTCATGCAGAAAATCTATCTGTGTGATTGCTATGAGTCAACCATAACTTGACGGCACATAATCCTTATCAATCTGCACCCGTTATATCATTGTATCCTCACTCAAAGTTTGGAACATGACCTTCAATCCTGCCTCCCTGATACACGGGGTGAACACCTTTCCTATTTCCCAACTTTCCTATTTCCTAACTTCTCCTTCCTATTTCCATTTGTTATCTGTCTAAAAGCTGAATGAATCATATAAATATTCATTGGAGTGAATCACGTAAAATGAACGTGAAAAATGCCCTGCTTTCACCCTCACATTCACTAATTGAATGCACAGGTTGTTAAGTGCACATGAGGGATCTCAGGATGGGGGAGGCCATGGGGAGCCTAGTAATGGAGCAGGCCACCCAAGGCCTTCCCCGACCCACTGAGATACCTCATGCTCCCCACAGTTGCTTTCCCCCCACAATCCTGCCTTGCCTGCTCCCCACTGTTCTGTCCCCCCTTTGCCTCCATCCGAGTGATGGCTTAATTAGCCGGCACTATCAGCTCTGACAGCAGAATAGCGAACGTCTGCCAAGTGTCTCTGTTATCTCCCTCAACACCGATGAGTCACCCAGGAACAAACTTCAGCTCTTAGTTAATCAGTTGATTTGCCTGCTACGAAGAGACACAGCAGCTCTGGCTGCCTTTATATCCTGTGGGGTGTGGCTCCATGACTCAGCACTTCCTAGGCCTGCCCTACCCCTGCTTCTGTTGTTCCCTCCTCTCCTGCATACGAAACCTAGGGTCCAACCAAGCCTGATTGCCATCAGCTGGGTCTGAAGGCATGGCCTGGGAGGGGGGAGGGAAGAATCAGGGGATGGAGGCCTCGTTATGTCTTCGTTATCTCTTGCCTGCCTCTGGCTCATGGAGCTGAGCCAGGGAAGCCGGTGCTCCCGTTGTAAGTCCTGACGGCCCTTCCCCCTCACTTTCCAAGAAACTTTCTGGCAGGAGGCCCAGCTCAGGGGGGCGCAGACACAACACCCACAGGCACTGGGTCTGTGTCCAGAAGAGTGCAGTGCTATGAACAGCCAAGATGGCGTGCAGAACCCTCAAGGCCCCTTGAGGACACAAAACAACCCATAGGGGCAAGAAGGAAATTTTTTAAAAAAAATATTTTCTACAGTGGGGTTCGTATATTAACTCTTTTATCGGGGGCTAACCGATGTTATTTTTCCCTTTGCTATAAAAATTAAAGCCATTCTTAAAAGTGACCCAAGACTACACCCTAGGAGAAAGGCATCTCTCAGATAAAGTTAACATGAAAAGCCAGACAGAGTTTTCGATCTAATCCTTCCTTTTATCAGTGACTCAGATAGATCTTTTCAAACAGAAAAATGAAAGGAGCCAGCTTCTGTGGTTCTTCCTCCCACCCCCCTCAACCCTCTTTATTTTTCCTTCGTCTTCATCTTCTCTTTTAAAGGTTCAAGCTACGCTACCTGGGAGGAGGGGGGGAAAAGTGCCAGAGTTGAACAGGGTCTAAAGGTAGAGAGGAGATAACAGTTACTTTCCGACACAATGATTCTTTTTTTTTTCTTCCTTTTTTTTTATTTGCTTCTTGCACTAAAAGCAAAACAAACGAAGTAGCTAAAGGTTTTAAAAGCAGCTTGATTTCACGGTTGTTGTTAGGGTTTTGGTTTGTGGGGTTTTTTTGTTGTTTTTTTTGCAACACACCACTTTAAGGCTTACAATGACAACTGCGTAAAGCGAATGGCTGAAAGGGAGTTTGGGGTAATATTAAAATTATTACAATTTGATCTTGGTTCTGCTTCTGTTCTTCATTCTGCTTCTGAACCAGAAGAGCATTTTTAACTAATTTAGCTGAGTCCTCTTGTAGAAAGTTAGAAGAATGAGATATTTTGAGGAATATTTGAAAAGGCAGACTATTCTATTTACCTAAAAGGAGGAATGGAGAAACATGCTCTTGGAGACAGAAAGCAGCCCCCTTACCTTTCTTAATAGCCCATAGCAGATGTCAGCACTTAAGAGATAAGAGCTTATTAAAAACTACATAGCTCTATTCATAAGTAAATACCCTCACCCAAGAGCCAAACCAGGACAAAGTCATTAAGCCACAATAGGCCTTTATTGCGTCAGCAGTCCAAACTTCAACCAAATTTAGCTCAGATTTGTACTTTGCCTATAGAGCCAGCTATGACCCCTACATAATCCCTACATGGCCCCAAGGGAGTCTGACAACAGCCAATAGAATACATGTTCTTGCACAGGAATAGGAAGCTCAAGTGCAAAGTCCAAGAGAAGACATAAAATAACCCACCCTCAACTCCATGTGGTCAGCTGCCCAGAACCATGTGCTTGGTGGTTCTGCTTCACTATTAAACCCTCTTTCTAATCAGCCTCCAGCCTCCATTTTGTCTCCAGTGCCTTCCTCCCGACTTGCAACAGAACGAGGTGGATATTTCTTCCCCACACTCTCAAGAAGTTTTATTTTCCTTCTGCATCTATGGAAAGACAGGTCACAATTCTGCAGGAAAACCTGACTCCGGAATGAAACTTAGGTGCTAAATTTTGGATAGATCGCCTACAGATATCAGTCGGTTTTCTGCCAAGGCTGTAACGCTTAACTAAAAACAATGTCCTGCTTATCATTTTGAAAACTTTCGACAATTTTGCAGGTGCTTGGCAGTCCTTTTGCTTCATCCAGAGCGAAAACCCTTTCAAAGGAGTAATTGATAGAGGCCATGAGATAACTGATCAGATTTAAGCTTTGTGCAGACGCCTGTTCTTTTCCTAGTGAAAAAACTGAAAACTGGGGGGGAAAAGTGTCAGGAACTGACTTCTTGGTCAGCTAAACTCTTGAAGAATTTGTAGAGCAAGGTTGTGTTGCCTTGTGTTTAAATAGGAAGTGTTTTATTGATTTTGTTGCTTTTAGTGTACTTAGGACAATAAGAACAAACATTGAAATGTTTATAAAGAGAAGCAGGCACACAAAAAAAACCCTGTACGTTGTGTTGGAAGAAATATTCATCTGGTTCAGTTCCAATCTGGGAGAAAGTCACTGGAAACATGGAGGTTGATTGGAAGGAGGGTTTATTGATGAAGCAGAACAACATATGATTCTGGTGCAGCTGACAAAATGGAGTTGAGAGTGGGTGGGTTTTTATACCTTCTCTGGTCCTTGTATTTGAGCTTCCTGTTCCTGTGCAAGAACATGTATTCTGTTGGCTGTTGTCAGATTCCTATGGGGTCATGTAGGGGTTATGTAGGGGTCATAGCTGGCTCTATAGGCAAAAGAGGAAATGCAAATCCTAGATGTTTGTCTGTCTGAGCTAATCTGATCAACCTCTGGCTTCTTGGGTAAGCGGCTGCTTCTAATCCTACCATTCTGCCTTTGTTCAAACTTTGCTGCAGGGCGTTTCAAAATACCCTGTCTTGAATGGATTTCAGCCTGCAGTATTTGCTTTGCTTATGAATAGAGCTAACTTGATGCTCGTCTTCCTCTTTCAATAAGCTCTTTAGCTCTCAAGTGTTGACATCTGCTGTGGGCTATTAAGAAAAAGTGGGGGCTGCTTTCTGCCTCTAAAAAAACACGTTTCTCCATTTCTCCCTTTGGGGAAATATAATATTCTGTCTTTCTAGGTAAAGGTAAAGATTCCCCTCGCACATACATGCTAGTCATTCCCAACTCTAGGGGCGGTGCTTATCTCTGTTTCAAAGCCAAAGAGGCAGCGCTGTCCGAAGACGTCTCCGTGGTCATGTGGCCAGCATGACTAAATGCCAAAGGCACACGGAATGCTGTTACCTTCCCACCAAAGGTGGTCCCTATTTTTCTACCTGCATTTTTTACTTGCTTTCGAACTGCTAGGTTGGCAGAAGCTAGGACAAGGAATGGGAGCTCACCCCGTTATGCAGCACTAGGGATTCGAACCACCGAACTCCTGACCTTTCAATTGACAAGCTCAGTGTCTTAGCCACCGCGTCCCCTTATGTCTGCTTTTTTAATATTCCTCAAAATATTTCATTCTTCTAGGAGGTGGGGGGCGCTTCCCACAGTTGGAAAAAAGTATTAATGCATAACGTGGATATAAAATGTACAGATAGGGCCGTATTCTCTTCTAGCCCAGCAATCCCCAAACTTTGTGGCTTGGCAGCCTGGCTGGGGGCGTGGAAGAGGGGAAGTGGGTCTCACAAGCAGTGGGCTGGTGTGCGTGCGCATAGACACACACAGCTCCACTCACACAAGAAAGAAGAGAAGACTTTGGGGCACGGGTTTCGCGCTCCTTCAGGCTTCTCCACGACAAAAGCTTTTGCAAAGGAACAGAAGGCCTGAAGCAGCCCGAGATCGCTCCCTGGAAACCTTTCATCCATTTGGAAAAGCTTTTGGCACAGATAAGAGAAACCTTTGGGGGGGGGCGTGTTACGGTCTCATGCTTCTTCAGACTCACCGGGGCTGCCTGATTCTCCAAAAGCGGATCGGGTGTTCTGCACAGGCAGCCTCAGTGAATCAGCAAAGCTGAGCAGGGCCTGCTTGTCCTACTCAGGCTCTGCGCTCACGGCTTCAGTTTTGGAGCATCAGGGAGCAGGCAGCTTGGCAGCCCGACTGGTGGGGGAGAACCAGGCTGTATGAGCGGTGGGCTGAGGTGCACGCACATGCATGCAGCTTCCCTCACGCAAGAGAGAAGAGAAGCTTTTTGGGTGCCGTGTATGCAAGTGGAGCTGTAAGGCCGCACCGGCCTACCTCTCATGCAGCCCAGTTCTGAATAGGCCACAGCCTGGTAGTGGGCCATGGCCCGGGTGTGGGGACCCCTGTTCTAGACCAGGGGTCTCCAACCTTGACAACTTTTAAGACTTGTGGACTTCAACTCCCAGAATTCCTCAGCCAGCTTTGCTGGCTGAGTTATTGTGGGAGTTGAAGTCCACAAGTCTTAAAGTTGCCAAGGTTGGAGACCCCTCGTCTAGACAGTTAATAGCAATAGCACTTAGACATATACTGCTTCACAGTGCCTTTACAGCCCTCTTTACAGAGTCAGCTTATTGCCCAGTGGTGGGATTCAGCCAGTTCGCACCACTTCGAGAGAACCGGTTGTTAATTTCTGAGCAGTTTGCTGAACTGGTTGTTGGAAGAAATCATTAGGGCACAGAACCGGTTGTTAAATATCTCAGGGGTTGCCACAAAGAAGAGGGAGTCGGGCTGTTCTCCAAAGCACCTGAGGATAGAACAAGAAGCAATGGGTGGAAACTGATCAAAGAAAGAAGCAACTTAGAACTAAGGAGAAATTTCCTGACAGTTAGAACAATTAATAAGTGGAACGACTTGCCTGCAGAAGTTGTGAATGCTCCAACACTGGAAATTTTTAAGAAAATGTGGATAACCATCTGACTGAGATGGTGTAGGGTTTCCTGCCTGGGCAGGGGGTTGGACTAGAAGGCCTCCAAGATCCCTTCCAACTCTGTTGTTGTTATGTTATGTAAATTATTTGAATCCCACCACTGATATTGCCCCCACCAACAATCTGGGTCCTCATTTAACCAACTGTGGAAAAATGGAACTCTGATTCAATCTTGAGCTTGGTGAGATTTGAACTGCCAAATTGCAGGCAGTCAGCAGAAGTAGCCTGCAGTAGTGCACTCTAACCACTGCGCCACCACAGCTCTTTCATTTAAAAACTAACTGAAAGGTTTTTCCATGTCAGCATTCACTTCAATGATGTGGTCTCGGTTTTAGAATTTTTTTTAAAAAAATCCTCTTTGCTAAAACAAAATAGCAATGCACATTATACTGTACATTGGTAAGAATTTTCCAAACTCCTATCCGGGTGGATTTGAGGCAGTCCCTTCTCTCCTCGCGTCCTCCTTCTGACTGGCCCAAGATCACTCAACTGGAACTAGAACTTACAGCCTCCCAGTTTCTAGACGGATGCCTTCACCGGCTCTCATAGTCGTGCTTAGGTGACATCATGCTACAACATCTCAGTGGTTGCAACTGGTGGAGAGAAAAGCCAGACAAGGTTGGTTCTCTGCAGGACTGGTTGAAAAACAAACCCTCAAAGCAGCAAAATCCAAACACGTTCGCTGAGTTGCTTTTGTGACTGTAAACCTGCCCACCCCATCACCTCCTTTATTCTTCCTTCCCAAAGCAACACCTGTACTGTACGGACTGTTTTCAGATCTAGATAGTGGTGGGATTCAAATCATTTAACAACCAGTTCTGTGCCCTAATGACCAGCTGGGTGGGCGTGGCCATGGTGGGGTGGCTAGGGGGTGTGGCAGGCAACACTGGCCTCCTGCACCCCCGTGGGAGCAAAAACGGGCCGCGGAGAGAGGGAGATGTGCTGCCCCCACACACCCCATTTTGGGCCTAGGAGGCCTCCCTGAAGCACATGGGGACTCCTGGGAGGGGTGGGGTGGGAAGGTGTGGGGCCAGCCAGCAATTTAACTACCGGTTCGCCCGAACCGGCTGAATCCCAACACTGGATGTAGGTCTGTGTTTGCGATGGCCATTCTCAGCATACGTAAGCATCGTCCCCAGCTTGATTAGCAAAGCTGTCATTTGCTAGTTCCGAGTGGTATATATTTGTTCCCATGGGGACATTATCATTTATCATACTTATGTTCCCTTCGCCCTGCTCTAATCACAGCAGTTTTCATGTAAAGGCGAAAAATAGAGGGAGGAAAGAAGGCAAGATTAATACCTTGTTACCACACCTTTATGACTTGCACACAAGCACTTCAGAAGGAGGCACTGAGGCCCCGTATCCCGTTATATTTTTTTCCCCCACCCTATCTGCTCTTCCTTCCCTTTGTCAGCGTTATTAGACTATAAATATTAGACAAAGCTGTAGGGAAACAGAAAGCAACCTGTAAATCTGCATATTCACCAGAGTGGCAGGGAAAAAAAATGAAGAATGAAAATCTAAGCCAACCATCTGCTTTTAAACAATGCTCCGTTTCAAAGGTAACTATTTATAAAACAACATCTACTGATGATCGGGGAGATTAGCATAAGCACACGGCGAGCTCTGCCTTTGCTCTAAGTGCAATTCTTATGCCCACCGGATTGATATAGACAGACACGGCGCCTTTCCTTTCATTTGGGATCTTATGGGAAAAGGAGGTTAAATGAGGCTCCAGGGGCTTCTTGTAGGCCAGCAGCTCTGCGGGCTGCAAATTAGAGGTGTGTGAAGTGTTGATCTGGAGAGTCAATCCAAAGTCAGTCAAAGTCGGCAGGATGGTGGCTCCCTTGTGGGATACCCCAAAGGTCAGTGCTTTCCCCCTTGCTATTCAACATCCCCCTGAAGCCACCGGGGAGGTCACGTGACAGTTTAGAGTCTGGGCATGTTCGATACGCTGATGATGCCCAATTGTAGATTACAACCGCAGGCCAGAAATGTTGTTCACGTCTCTTCTCTGGTGCTTAGAGGCAGGCTTAAACTAAACCCTGGCAAGACAGAACTACTGTTTGTGCATCGAATATTACTTGGTTGGTTGTTTTTTTTCACAGGATAGGGTGGCACCAGTTCACAACTGGGTATCTTTCATGCTAACCAGGGGTGGACTTCAAAATTTTAGCAAGGGCTTCTCTGCCCGGTTGCTGGGTGGCTTCTCTGCCCGGTTCAGGGGGGCAGCGTTTTTGCCCTCCCCGGGCTCCTTTGAGCCTCTGGGAGGGCGAAAACAGCCTCCCCAGGCTCTGGAGGCCTTCTGGAGGCCTTCTGGAGGCCAGAAACAGGCCCGAACTTCCGGTAGGCCTGTTTTTCACCCTCCCTGAGCCTCCGCGCATACCCTGCACTTCAGGGATGGGTTTCAAAAAAATTTTATTACCGGTTCTGTGGGTGTGGCTTGGTGGGTGTGGCATGGGAAGGTTACTGCCAAATCTCCATTTCCTCCCAATCAGATGGGACTCAGAAGCCAGAGAATAGATGGGGGCGGGGCCAGTCAGAATTTTTACTAACAGTTCTCCGAACTAGTTAAAATTTCCGCTACCGGTTCTCCAGAATTGGTCAGAACCTGCTAAAACCCACCTCTGTTGCACTTACCTCGTATCCAAAATGACCGTGTGGGGACTCCTGGAGGGAGCGGGGCATGGTAGGTGGGGCCAGCCTGAAATGGGATTTGGGGGCTCTCCGAACTGCACAGAATCTTAGCTAGAGGTTCTCCCGAACCCCTGCGAACCCTCAGCAGCCCACCCCTGATACTAACCCAGAAAAAGAAGAGGGCTTGGAAAATGCAGAGCCCATTGTGGGTTCCTTGGTGTTCCCCAAACTTGGCTGTTTTCCTGCAGATCTTTCTAGGTTAAGCATCATCAGTGCTAGTAAGGGAATATTCAGAGAGCACGAGAGACCCCACAACTCAATCCCAAGCTACCAATATTTGTCTTCTATCAGCAGACCCCATTAAACAACTTTCAATCTCCGACTTGCAGAAGGTCTGCCAGCAACCCCAGTCAGTGTCCTATGGCAGGAGTCTCCAAACTTGGCAACTTTAAGACTTGTGGATTTCAATTTCCAGAATTGCTCAGCCAGCCATGCCACGGTATCCTTTTAATCATCTGACAAACCCAGGGGTGGGATTCAGCCAATTCGCACTACTTCAGGAGAAACGGTTGTTAACTTTCTTAACAGTTTGGCAAACTGGTTGTTGGAAGAAATTATTAGGGCAGAGAACCGGTTGTTAAATTACTTGAATCCCACCACTGGCCAAACCTATGCAGAAAGATGTCCCCAAGGTGCTTTTTCAGGAGACAACTGGTTTTTTCTTGTTTTTTTTTTTCTTTGAAGACATTTCACTTCTCACCCAAGAGGCTTCTTCAGCTACGAGGATGTTGTGTCTGTGCCCCCCGAGCTGGGCCTGCTGCCAGAAAGTGACTTGGACAGTGAGGGGGAAGGGCCGTCAGGACTTACCTCGGGAGCACCAGCTTGCCTGGCTCAGCTCCAGGAGCCAGAAACAGGCCAGGTGGAAGAAATAACGAGGCCTCCATCCTTTAAAGATCCTGTTTTTTAACATGCTTTCAAACTGCTAGGTTGGCAGAAGCTAGGACAAGTAATGGGAGCTCACACAGCACTAGGGATTCGAACCGCTGAATTGCCAACCTTTTGATCAACAAGCTCAGTGTCTTACCCACTAAGCCACCATGTCCCTAACTATGCATAGGTAGTTTTCAGTTAACCAGAAGTTGCTTAAAGACATTTGAAGCTAAGGCAGAACCGTCCCCCCAGCCTTAAAAAATATACTTAAAATCCAAATTCAAAGTTCTGAGGGCCAGCCCCCTTCCACGGCCATATGATTATACATTTTGGGTGTTCAGCAACCAGCCAACATTTACTTTCATTTGCAACATCTTTCAATCATGTATCTATGGTTTACAACGTATTTTGCCAGAAACCAGTTTTGATTTCCGGTTTCTAGCAAAAGCATGCATTGCTTGGGTTTGCTTAACGACCATGCCATTTGCTTAATAAGTTAATGACATTCGTTTTATGACTACCACATGCATTTAATAACTACTGTAAAAAGTCTTGTAAAATGGGGTCATCACATGATAATGAGTAGAGTAGAGTAGAGTAGAGTAGAGTAGAGTAGAGTAGAGTAGAGTAGAGTAGAGTAGAATAGAATAGAATAGAATAGAATAGAATAGAATAGAATAGAATAGAATAGAATAGAATAACAAAGGGACCTTGTAGGTCTTCTAGTCCAACCCCCTCCTCAGGCAGGGAACCCTGGGCGAATACCATTTCAGACAAAGAGTTGTCCAATCTCTTCTTAAAAACTTCCAACGTTGGAGCATTCACAACTTCTGGAGGCAAGTAGTTCCACTGATTAAGTGCTCTAACTATCAGGAAATTTCTCCTTAGTTCTAGGTTGCTTCTCTCCTTGATTAGTTTCCACCCATTGCTTCTTGTCCTGCCCTCAGGTGCTTTGGAGAATAGTTTGACTCCCTCTTCTTTGTGGCAGCCCCTGAGATATTGGAACACTGCTATCTTGTCTCTCCTAGTCCTTCTTTTCCTTAAACTAGGCATACCAAGTTCCTGCAACAGTTCTTCATATGTTTTCGCCTCCAGTCCCCTAATCATCACTGTGGGTTCTTCTCTGCACTCTTTCTAGAGTCTCAACATCTTTTCTACATCGTGGCAACCAAAACTGGATGCAGTATTCCAAGCATGGCCTTACCAAGGCATTCTAAACTGATATTAACACTTCACATGATCTTGATTCTATCCCTCTGCTAAACAACCTAGAACTCTGTTGGACATTTGCACAATTTGCGACTGTAATTCTGGGCTTCATAACAGTCGTCAATCAAGGACTGCCTGCACAATGGCTGCAGTGTTCCAAGTTCGTGTAATTGCCGTTTGAGATCTTCCCAGTTGATTTCTGACAAATGAAGTCAACGGAGGAACCCAAATTTGCTTAAAGAGCCTGTGATTCAGTGAACAACTGCAGTCCCAATTGTGGTTAGAGATCGAGGACTATTCATACACAGCCCACTCTCCCTCCTTGTTCCCTTGTAGATACATGGCATGCACACTGCAAAACAACACCCCATTCCAGCCCCCCCCCTCGAAAACGAGCTTACAATGGTCATGGTGGGGCCTCTTGGAAGAAAGATTGAGTACGCAGAGACATGTTCCTTGACCTAACAAGAAATGGGAGGGGATTTTTCTTTTAATCAAAGATGATACGTTGTAGATCTGCAGCTAATTTACTCAACAGGTTTGATGGAAGAAACTCAAGCTGTTTTTGTCATCCGCGATGGGCCCCAAAGGTTCCGTAGATGTTTCTAGTCCAAGTCTTGATGAGCAGATGGAAATCTGAAAGTCAAGGTTGTTGCTAGGTTAGGATTCCACCCCCTCCACTCCCACCCCACAAAATACTTACATTAGCAAATTCCTATTTGCTTTCTGAGAACATTCCTTCGCTTCTCCTTGAGCATTCAATGCCAGTAAACACAATCAGAGGAATGATTGCCGAAAACAAACACAAAAGGAATGCAAGTCAAGGCAAAGGGGTTGATTTTATTTTATTTCTTTTAAAAAAAAAAAAACCACACACACACACTGAATATGTGCTTGAGATTGTGTTGCAATTTGTACTTTATTCATGTCACATAAAGCATGTTGAGAGACAGCAAAACCCAACCGGAGAAAAGTTAGAAGGGACTTGATTAAGGTATTCAAATGCATAAAAAGGCTCCGCGAAAACTAATCAGCCATTCTTTCTTAGTCCCATCCACCCACTTTCCACCTTCTTCCTCTGACTTTCTCGCATTTTGAGGTTTTGGTCACTCCAAATGAAAGGGCAACAACAACAGAACAAATTAGAGCTGCTTCTTGCTGCCACTTCACTCCACCAAACAAATTCACATGCGTGAGATATTATCCAGTTGGGTGCATTGGCTTGATTGAAAAGAGCCGGTGGAATCTAGCTGATTTTCTGAATACAGTTATTAAAGATGGACTAAAAATCTTCCTTTCAGATTCGCTGATTGGCGTCTCCTCCTGTTCTTTTGGCTCTTGTGCTGAATTTGCAAGCAAGAGAACGCCTGCTAGAAAAAAAAAAGGGCCTTGATAAAATAAAGCCAGGCTATTGTGGCATTCTTGGATTCGAAAACTGAATCGTGTTTGAATTTTGGACTTTATTTCCACCACCACCACCCCAGTATGGTGAAGTTCTGCTGAGGAAGTAAAACATCATGAATCAACTGCCGCCTGTCAGCAAGCTGATCTAGGTAGTCTGTCTTCTTTGTCTGTAACAATATATGCCAATGGTCTGTTTTATTCAAAGCGGTTTTCAATAAATATCAACAACAGGAGGAGGAAGAGAGGAAGAAGGAGAACACTTAGCCATTATTTCATTCTACAGATTTGGCTACCCTCAATATAAGACACACATACTGTAGATTGGAAAACTCAATTTTTGGAGGGTCGCATACAAATTAAAAAAAAATTAAGTGGCAAACAGAAGAGAATATTTGTAGTTCAGGGTTGAACTGTGGTGTCCTCAGTGCTCTCTGAGCTTGGTTGGTGGGGTTGTTGTTGTTGTTTTATTGCAGATGTTTCATTACTTAACTATGCAACATTATCAGTGTTAGATTCCCATTTTCATGCTTTCTGAAGCATTTGACATCCATAGGTGGTACCAATAGAAGAGGAATGTTTGTAGTTCAGGATTGAACTGTGGAGTCCTTGGTGCTCTCTAAATTTAGTTGTTTTTTTGCAGACATTTCAGTGATGGGATTCATCCAGTTCGGGAGAACCGGTTGTAAACTTGTTTAAGCAGTTCAGAGAACCGGTTGTTGGAAGAAATCTCATTTTGGTTTTTTTCCCACTTTACAGGGCTAATCCTGTAAGGAATTACAACATTCTTGTTTCCTAGCCTAACCTGTCTCTCTGGTTAACCCTTATTACATTGTAACAGCTAAGGCGAAGTGTCCATCGATGTGAGTGACATGTTGGCCATGCCCACATGGTCACATGACCATTGAGCCATGCCTCCCCAGCTGGTCATTAGGGCAGAGAACCGGTTGTTAAATTATTTGAATCCCACCACTGAGACATTTCATTACCCAACTAGGTGTAACACTCAACTTGGTAACACTATCAGTGCTTGCTAGTTGAGTAATGAAATATCTGCAAGAAAACAACCAAGCTCAGAGAGCACCAAGGACTGCAAAGTGGCAAATGTTTGGATCCTTTTCATTTGACACTGACCCACATTCACAAGATCTTTAAAGCAGCAGTCCCCATTTTTTGGGGGGGGGGGAACAGTTTCACAGAAGACAATTTCCCCACAGATTGGAGGAGGAGGAGGAGGAGGAGGAGGAGATAACCTAGATTCCCTCACATGCACAATTTATAGTAGGGTTCACATTCCTATTCCTGAAGGTCTGAGGTGGAGCTGAGGCAGTGATGATAGGACTGGGGAGTGGCTGCAAATACAGAGGAAGCTTCATTCCAGTGGTGGGATTCAGCCAGTTCGCACCACTTCGGGAGAACCGGTTGTTAACTTTCTGAGCAGTTTGGCAAGCTGGTTGTTAGAAGAAATCATTAGGGCAGAGAACCGGTTGTTAAATTACTGCAATCCCACCACTGCTTCATTCGTTTACCAGCCTCTCACCTCCAGCTCTGTGGCCTGTTTCTAACAGGCCACAGACTAGTACTAGTCCTGGCCCAGGGTTTGGGGACCCCTGCTTTAAAAGTAAAGGTTTGAAGTCAAGGTTAGCCAAGACTAAAACATTTTTAATTTACACTAATTATAAGAGAACTTTAAGTGAAATAACTTGCATCTCATACAAGCCAACATGTCATCCACTCTTGATCTGAGAAAGTCCTTCTGTAAAAGGTCTTCTGTTGATTCTCTTACCAGTGCCTGATTCAAGAACAGGAAAATGAAGGTGTATTTATTTATTAAATTTATATGCCACCCCTCTCACTCATATGACAACTCAAATTCCTATGTGCCGGTAACTCTTGCCGTGATCGTTTTCAGTACATCTCAAAATGTGGTTATTTGGGAAAGCTGTGGCACATTTAAAAGGCCGACTCCCTCACTTTCCGTGATCTGCCACTTTAATTGTCCGTGTGTTGAAGTGGTCACACCAAGGCATTATGGGAAATGTTAAAAGTAGCTTGTTTCTTGGCATTGATTGAAGGGTTCACGGAAAGCATTGGTGGTTGATCTCACTGGGCTTCCGAGACCAATTTACCTATTCAAGAATGCAAGTTCTGACAATGGTTTGACACACATTGCCTTATTAATGCCATTGAATTATAATTTCATTAGCTCATCTGATATTGCAAACCCTTAGCTAGATAGGGAAGCTGAAAGTGACACTTCTTTCCATCACTCTTAAAATCTCCCCGACAGCCCAGTTTTGGGGGAAGAGGGTGGAAGCCCCTGATTGAAGTCCTCTCAGTTGAAGTCTAGGAAACAGAATCTCATTGGAGAGATGAGCAAAAGACAGAAAGTCTTGGCCATCTTCTCAAAAAAAACTTCCACAAATGATACTTTCACTAATGTTTTCTTCTATTTTAAAACATCATAAGAGGTGGTAGGAAAAAAGTAGAGGGAATGGGAGGAAATGGGAGTAAACTTGAATAATTGAATTGAATAAAATTGAATGAATAAATAAATAAACTTCGATGATGATGATGATGATGATGATATCCAATCAGTTGTGTCCAACTCTTGGGAATTCTATGGGCCAGGTCTCTCCACATCTTCCAATCTTGTGCTACTACTTTGGGGTTTTCTATGCTCTGGCTGGTGTTAGCTTTGATAGTGTCTAGCCACCATGTGCTTTGTCGGCCTGAATCAAAAGGTATCACACAGAACCAGTGGTGGTATTCAGCCGGTTCTATCCGGTTCGGGAAAACCGGTAGTGGCAGTGGGAGGCTCCGCCCACCCACCAAGACATAATCATGTCCCGTTTTTGATGCTCTGCACATGTACTCACATTTGCAAACCGGTAGTGAAGGTAAGCGAGTACTACCCCTGCACAGAGTAACAGAGTTGGAAGAGACCTTGAAGGTCTTCTAGTCTAATCCTCTGCTTGAGCAGGAGACCCTATACCAGTGATAGCTAACCTTTTTGTCGTCACGTGCCAAAACCACATGTGTGTGCATGCGACAGCTTGCACACACGCCTGCCCCATAATGCAATGTGTTCATGATCCCCCCATGTGCCCCTCGCACATGCACGTGTGAACCCTCGTGTGCACCCCGTGTAGGTGTGCGCTCTCTCCATGCTCCCCCCGCTCCCATACATGTGTGCTCCCCCCTAACCCTAACCCTAACCGTAACCTTCCCCTGCCACGGCCATCAAGCCACACCCACAGGACCCGTAGTAAAAAAAGTTGAAATCCACCACTGAACTGAACCCAGATGGACATTTCTTCCAACGCAAACATAATTGCTTTCTCCAGTGAATCATTGCCATTTATTTCTTTGATATACCAAGAAGGAAAGGATTTGTATATCTACCCCATATATGGCTGTCATTTCATAATAAACATGCCCTGTCAATACGGGAAATAAAAATGTGACCTATCTATATGTTTGGTTTATGTATAACAATACCTTGTGATTGACCCGGGAAGCTGGGGGGGGGGTGAAGGGAGGGGGGGAGTGGGTTTTGTGGGGGGGAGGGGGGGCGAAAAAGGGGAGGAAATGTTTTTGTTTGTTAAAACTTTTTCAATTAAAAAAAATGTGACCTATCTTATGGCATCATCTCTAACGTGTAGATCACTCCATTGTCTTTTTGTGGGACATAATAATCCGAGGAGTTCACAATTCCATTTGGCATGGCCAATCTACGTTTCTTTCCAAAGATCAAAAATGCTGATCTCAGTGGAAAGGAAGACGCCAAGAAACCTCAGCCAGCTGGTTTGCGCCATTACCAGGAGTAACATGTTCCTATGGTGAAATGACAGCAGTTATACGGAGTGTTTCCTTTTAACTATGCTTTTCCATTATACTGATAAATGGCTATTTAAATACCTGCAAGTTTAAATTACTCAGCTGGAAAATGCAGCAGGGGGAGGAATCAAAGACAAAGAACTTTTAAATAAATCTCAACCTGCCATATGAAGCAATTTTCATACCAGATGGCAGATGTTTATGATGGTGCTTAAAACAAGTAAAAAAATTAAATGAATTTCAAAACTTACTTGTTTGAAGTCTAAAAGGGCAGCCCAAAGAAGCTTGGTGGTGTGTTTTCTCCACCCTCCGTTCAATTTGGCAATTTAGTCGATTTAAATACGACACCCACACCCCCAAATTATAATTTGGCTATAAAGGAAAAGAGGAAGCTTCAAGAACACAAAAGTGCTTTTTTTCTTTGGTGTGTGAGTGTGTGTCTGTAGAATGAGGGCTTTAAGTAGGTCAAAATGCCACAATATGCAGAAAACCTAAGAACGGAATATGCAGAGAAATTCTGCATTGGGGAAAAAAGGTTTTAATACTGTCGAGTGTGGAAATGTTTTAACAGGTGATTTATTGGTTTATTCAACTTAGATGGCCACTTGTCTCAACAAGTGACTCTTGATGTCTCTTCAGATCTTATAAGGAAGAACAGTTGCATGGCTTAAAATAGATAATACCTTGAGCTGGACTTCAGTGTGCTGTGTAAGTATTTGCTTTTCTCTACGATTCGCAAGAATATAATAGCTACTTTTAAAATAGTTATAGAGGCATATAGATGTATATGTAGATTTGAAACAAACTCAGCTCCTGGTGACTGCACCATAAAGTTTCACAAAAATAGCCAGACATTGCCTTCTTCTGAAATTCTTTGTAATTACAGGTAGTCCTCGACTTACAACTGTTCATTTAGTGATCACTCAAAGTTACAACATCACTGGAAAAAAAGTGACATATTGCTGTTGTTCACGCAGCATCCCCATGGTCACGTGATCAAAATTCAGATCAGAGGTGGGTTTATTTATTTATTATTTATTTATTATTTAGATTTTTATACCGCCCTTCTCCCGAAGGACTCAGGGCGGTGTACAGCCAGATTAAAAAACAGTACAATATACAAATTAAAACAAAAATTAAAATAACATATTCTATAAATGGCCGAAAATTTAAAACCGTCAAATTTGACCCATAAAATTCATAAAATACCCCAATTAAAATTATTAAAATTCAAAAGTTTAAAAAATTAAGCCAGTCCCGCTTGGATAAACAAGTGCATTTTCAATTCACGGTTTCAGCAGGTTCTGACCAGGTCTGGAGAACCGGTAGCGGAAATTTTGAGTAGTTCGGAGAACCAGTAGTAAAAATTCTGACAGGCCCCTCCCCCATCTATTCTCTGCCTCCTGAGTCCCAGCTGATCAGGAGGAAATGGGGATTTTGCAATATCCTTCCCCTGGAGTGGGGAGGGAATGGAGGTTTTACAGTATCCTTCCCCTGCCACGCCCACCAAGCCACACCCACAGAACCTAATTACTGAACCTGTTACTAATTTACCAGCTGCAGTGATTCACTTAACAACTGTGGCAAGAAAGTCATAAAATGGGGCAAAAGTCACCGAACAAATGTTTCACTTAGCAACAGAAATTTGGGGCTCGATTGTGGTCGTAAGTTGAGAACTCTCTCTATTTCCTTCTGCAGATAAGACTCTTGGAATTCTAAGGTTAACCTCTATATATGTGATGGCAAATCTATGGCACGCATGCGCAAGGTGGCACGCAGAGCCAGCTCTCTGGGCACGTGATCAGTCACCCAATTCAACTGCAGCTGTGCATGCACACATGCCCCAGTTGGTATTCGGGCCTCCAGTGGGCATGCACGCAATTCAGGGGATCCAGCTGGTCTTTGGAGCTCACCTGCGCATGCGTGCGTGTTTGTGCATGCGCCTGAGAGTACTTGCATGCAGCACGCACATGTGTACACAGTGTGTACACTGTGTACACTGTACACAGTTTGTACACATGCATCGTGCGTGCAAAACCACGTGCATGTGCAGATTGTGAGATTGCATGTGCACAGTGCACTGGAGGAGCTGCACGAAAGCCGCATACATGCACAGATAGTGCGGTTGTATGCGCTGCACATGGGGACATGCACAAAACCGATGCACATGCACAGATGGTGTGGTTGCACGTGCAGTGCACGAGGAAGGAACCAAGCATTAGTGCAGATACCACATGTGCGAAGTGCACAAAGCACACACCTGTTCAGCATTCAGTGACTAAAAGGTTCGCCACCACTGCTCTATATCCTGGGTTATCTGCCTGGTACAGTACAATAAAAAAAATTAAGATGGCAATGACAATCAGATTGATGCTTTGCCTCTTTTT
This sequence comes from Ahaetulla prasina, assembly GCF_028640845.1. Taxonomy (NCBI): domain Eukaryota; kingdom Metazoa; phylum Chordata; class Lepidosauria; order Squamata; family Colubridae; genus Ahaetulla; species Ahaetulla prasina. The sequence goes on along the minus strand of NC_080545.1, from coordinate 87,086,545 downwards.
ATTATCTGTGTCCATAAGCCGCCTGGGAAAGCCAAGGGGAATCATCAAAACCATTAAAAAGTGATAGTTATAATATTTTGGACATGTGATCAGGGGTGAGATTCAGCCAGTTTGGACCAATTTGGGTGAACTGGACGCTAATTTCATATCTGGTTCGCCAAACCGGTAGTTGCAAGGACTGGCTGACCTGCCCACACTGCTCCTCCCAGGAGTCTCTACGCAGCTCGTTTTGGATGCAAGGTAAGTGCAGGACCCACGTGGAAGCTCTGGGAAGTTGAAAAATGGACCTCCTGGAAGGTCCGGAAACTCCAGAGCCCGAGGGGGCTGTTTTCGCCCTCCCGGATGCTCAAGGAAAGCCTCCAGAGTCTGGGGATTGGTGAAAACATCCCTGCCCCCATGGTGCAGGAGGTTGAGTAGGCCACGCCCCCATGGCCACGCCCACCCAGCAACCAGCCAGAGAACCGATGAAACACCCAAAAAATATGGCATCCTTCACTTAATCCTCCAGGGAAAGATTGAAGGCAAACGAGGTCCAGGCAGAAGAAGAGCATCATGGCTTCAAAATCTAAGGGACTGATTTAGACAAAACTCAGCAGCACTTTTTTATGCAGCTGTTGATAAAAATATGATTGCCAACATGATTGCCAACGTCTGATGACGGATATGGCTTCCAAAAGGTTCCATGTTCACGTCTTGATACATCCACTTAAAAGGACCAACTAGCAAATGTCAAGAGTTTGGCTGATCTCCCAAAGCCAAAACAACCTTTTGGCTGATCCCCGAAAAGGAAACAGGCTCGAGGCTACAGGCAAAATGGGGAAATTAGGAGGAGAAAAGACTTTGAAAGAAATGGTAAGCTAACCACTTATATACTGTTGCCAGTAAGTAAGACGTAGAAGTAAATCTCCATGAGGCACAAAGAGACACGTTCATCTGGAGGAAGACTGTACTGTACATATCGTAGCAGGAGGTAGGAATGATCTCAGCTTGGCAACCTAGAGGTAGCCACTGCTGGTCAGTGGAACCAAGATGAGGTTACATCAATTAACTGTCTTACATGTAAATACTTCCATGTGGCTGGATTAGTAAATTGTAGCTCTGGAGCAGAATATATGTTTTGTGTAGAAACTTTCTACATTAGTACATCATCGAACAAATCAACAATGTTGGTGTCATTACATTGTTAATCATATTAGGTCATATTTGTTAACAAAACGGAAATAGTCAAAATATCTAAAATTGGCCAGTTCCAAATGGCAAAATCTCTTGCCCGTTGGGTGCCCTCTAGATGTGTTGTGCTGTAACGGGCTGTGAGAGTAACCTTGGGGGACAGGAAGAAGACATGCAGCTAGGACAATGGTCAGATAAAGGATATCTCAGCCCATGTTAGCTTTTGGGTTGGTGAAAGCATCTCAGAAGGGACCCTCCCAAATTCTCCAGAAAATAAAGGCAAGCAAAGAGAGAGGTGCAAGATTCTGTGGCTGTAGTTTTACAATAAAATTAGTATTGCTACTCATGGTGTTGATTTCCTGTCTGAACTAGCTAAAGGATGGACATGGGCTAGCTAAGGACCAAATGTGTGCCCAACATATCTTGAGAACACAGATATGAAAGTCGTGGGGAGATTGGATTAGAGGATGTATGCAGCTCATGAAGGACTAATGATATAAAGTGACATTGAACAGATCGCTCTGTTTTCAACAAGAATCATGGCAGTAATAGAAGGAAGCTTAGACTTGGTTCTGTAAATAAGTCGAAGTATAGGCTGGTCTGTCCCAATGCTGTTAATACCACTTTATAATGCCTTGGTAAGGCCACAGTTGGAATATTGCATTCAGTTTTGGTTGCCACAATGTAGAAAAAATGTTGAGACTCTAGAAAGAGTGCAGAGAAGAACCCACAACAATGATTAGGAGACCGGGGGCTAAAACATATGAAGAATGGTTCCAATATCTCAGGGGCTGCCACAAAGAAGAGGGAGCCAAGCTATTCTCCAAAGCACCTGTGGGCAGGACAAGAAGCAATGGGTGGAAACTAATCAAGGAGAGAAGCAACTTAGAACTAAGGAGAAATTTCCTGACAGTTAGAACAATTAATTAGTGGAACAACTTGCCTCCAGAAGTTGTGAATGCTCCAACACTGGAAGATGTTGGATAACCATTTGTCTGAAGTGGTGTAGGGTTTCCTGCCTGAGGAGGGGGTTGGACTAGAAGACCTCCAAGGTCCCTTCCAACTCTGTTATTCTATTCTATTCTATTCTATTCTATTCTATTCTATTCTATTCTATTCTATTCTATTCTATTCTATTCTAAATGCTGGTTTGTTACTAACTTCAGCTGCACATGTGGATATTGTTAGCTATTCATGGAATCTGTACAATGCAAAATATCTTGAATAAACAAGTACTATTCTCTAGTGCTGAAAATCAACTGGGATGCATGGTCTAGAAGTTGTTAGGGAAAGTGTCAAGGTTGCACAATTTCATACATCAGGTAGGCAAATGATCTAAACTCCTCCTCTAGTTCCCTACTTCATGTCAGCTAATGACCCGGAAGTTATTTTGGTCTGCCAGCAGCTTGAGGAGCTGGCAGCAGAGTCGGACAGTAAGAAGGCTGGGGAGGACAATGGGTCAATCCTGGAGTCAGGGGAAGTCCAGGACGAGGGTTCTGCATCAGAGGCAGAGATGGGACCAGGGCCATCTGTGATGCGTGGACTCTGAAGCCTCCAGAGGCAGACAGCAGAGAAGCAGAGGAACAGGAGGAGCCTGTTCGTAGTGCACGCATGCAAAGAGCTGCGAGAAGGCAAGAGCAGCTAGAGCAAAAAGGACGACTTGGGAGTCAGTCCAGGAGATGATTAGCCCCTCCCATAAGGCTTAAAAGAGTAGCAACAGCTCTTGGGTTCTTTGTAGGAAAGCAACGTTGCTACAATTGTTTCTTGTTGGTGTCTCCTGTTTCTGAACTTTGTGGAGTTCTTGCCAAGAAAAGCCTTTGGCAGGGTGCCAAAGAAGACAAAGGTTTGTGATAAGGCCGAAGGATTTTTTCTGAAGGACTTTGTTTTGCACTTAATTTGGACTAAGCTGAGAATGAAGTAATTCTCAGCTGTTCTAATAAAATATGTTTGTTTAGGGTTGATTGTGTCTGGTAATAACTACTTGGGCCTGGGTCACAACAGAAGCCTCATCTTCTGGTCAAGACAGCATCTTCATTGAAACCATGGATGAACGTAGGGAACCATCCGCAAAATGTTATACGAGCAACCAGTTTCGTATTGGCTTGCTGAAAAATCACATAAATTGCAGCCTTGGTGCAATCAATGGTTCTGCAGAGGAGAAGGGCAAATTAGACTCAACTGGAATGGTGTGGATTACATTGAAGGTCCTGAATCATTTCCAAGGTGATATGGGATGCAAAACCCCAGTTCCAAGCACTAGGTCCCATTTTTTTTAAATCTCACCCTCCCAGAAATGGATCTTAAGCCATCAAGCGAGATTTGTAGATCATAATTAGCGAGGAGGAGGAGGAGGAGGAGGAGATGGAGGAGGACGCCTGTTTATTAGGCAAACATAAGCAATCCTTTTGCCCTCCACAATGGAGATTCATTGACGAAACAATGAAGTGCACGCAACACCCTTCCTAAATAAAGTTTCACCAATAGTGCTGTATGTTAATGGAGCTATTTCATTGTTAACGTGACTGACTGCTTATCGATTCTTCCAGTAATCCAGCGACGGCTTCAGAGTACAATTTCATTTGGAAGAGCCACAGGCCCAACCTCTCTGCTCAATTACAACTTTCAGAAGGTTGGATCGATAAAATTTAAATTGCTTATGGTAATCACAACTTCAAATCATTGCGATCAGCATAAGCAATCCGCTGACCCCAGCTAAGCTCCTAAATTGAAACGGGTAATGAGTGGTCATTTAGTTTGGATCCATTCATATTATTTGGAAGGCAGGTGATGAACAATTAAAGATTAGCCACTCTTTTGCCAATCCAGCATTCCCATCTGAGTTTCTAAAGTACTAATACGCATTTACCCGGAGGTATGAGATTTTGCACTTCCTTAATGTGTATTCTGTATGAATAAGCAATTATATTTTCTATTAAACTATTTCAGTGTAATTGAATTAGCAACTATAATATTGCTAGGGCAAGCGGAAACCTTTCCTAGGGAAAAATTAAACAAGATTGGGTAATTCAAATTAAAGGATCGGGTAGGACGAGGGGAAAAAAATGTGACCATTAAGGACAAATTGCACCCTCACCAAATGACAATTAAGCAGTATATTGCTTTACAATATACATATCCTAATACTTCAGGGAGCTTCGGTGGTTCATAAAGACATTTCCTATTTCATTATCAAATTCTACTCGTACTAATGAAAATTTAATCATTTGTTTTCTTTGACAAAGTAGGTTGCACATTTAAACCGAGATAGCCCGCAGATTTCATTTTATGATACATACTAACCTGGAGATTACATTTTAATAAATCATTGACAATAAATCTTCGTTGATGTTGCACAAGGCTTTACACGGGAAGTTGAGGAGGGAGAAAAGACGAGGGAATATATTAAGGGAAATGATCAATGAAAATCTCTTTATGCCAATAAAAGAACAGACGGTCTATCCCAAATGCAAACTTTGTTGCCAAGAAAAAGGGCCCAAAACCTTAATTTAAAGTAGATGGAGGCAAGACAAATATCAATAAAATCGTTAGGCAGAAATGGGATTGAATCACAGTTATTCATATTCACACAAGACCTTTAGCAAATAGAGAAGACCCTTCTGCAATTTAAAACTCTTGGCTAAATTCTAAAGTCCTCCTTATTCAAGATTAGACCTGGCGGTGAATTGTTAAAAAATGGATTTTCTGAATATTTTCATTAATAAAAGTGCCAAGTTAGTTTTCTCCTTAGTTTCTATAATGGCTATTCATGCATATTTGGATTCTTTATGGATGTTACATTAAAAGATTCACAAATCCAATTTGAATTACAATCTAAATGCAACCTTTCCTTGTACAAAAGTCTCAGTATATTTAATGCAATTCCCTCCTGTTTAAAATGTTTCCAGCAAGTAGCAATCAAATATATTTCCACCTGGATATGCACCTCTTTTTTTTTATTCTCCAGCTGTGTTGAATACCATTCTCCTGGCAATATACATTGAATGCCACCTGGATAGCATCAAAACAAAATTATCATCCTAATGTCCCAGAATATTAACTTGGTTTGCTTATTGCTATCATTTGATGAGTCACTGTCCCCAGAGAAACAATCATGGCAAACTAAACTAAATGATTGCTTTTACTGGCAATGTGCAACAGGATGATCAATAGATTCAATGCAACTTTGATAGACATAAAATAATTTCAAGAACAATATCAAGTTCTGAATCAAGAGTTATTTTCACTACAGTGTAATAGATTCATTAATGGCAACGTTTTATATTCTAGAAATGGGCACCCATTCATCCGTTGACTATCTGGTCAACCATCACATTGGAGGACTTTGATACAACAAATGCTAATTTTTGTGTAATACAAACTAAGGTTGTGTCTTCATTTATACTTTATACTGCACCTATTTAGTTTGTGGGACTGTTGGATCCCACCAGATTCTGTCACCAGATTCTGCAACCATTCTTGCCACCAGATCAGTTTCTTTCTCCTCCAAAGGTTGATCTTTGCAATTGCTCACTCATATTTTTCTCCAATCCATTTGTTTCTGAAATACAATAGAAAAACAACCATTTGCAACGGGCATAGATGGAAAGGTTTTATTTAATTATTTAGCAGTTTGTTGCCAAAGCAATAGCTTGGATCAGAAACTCTATAGCAACCCTCAGAAGAGTATTGCAGTACTTCAGTATTTATTTGTTCATCCATCCATCTATCCACCCATCCACCTACCCATCTATCCATCCACCCACCCACCTAAGTTTTTAAGAAGATGCTGGATAACCATTAGTCTGAAGTGGTGTAGGGTTTCCTGCCTAAGCAGGGGATTGGACTAAAAGACCTCCAAGGTCCCCTTCTGTTATTAACAGTAACAGGCTTGATCCTCCCCATGTTAGTTTGGATTATGGATCAGTTTCTTTCTCCTCCAAAGCGTGATCTGCTTGTCCCAGCTTCAGCTGGGCCTCTTTGCATCAGTCATGCCTTGACACACAGTACCCCAGAACCAATAACCTTGCGTAAACGTGCCTAAGGAATAGCTGGCTGGCTTTCAGTTTTACTGAAATTCTCATTTTGTCAGCTGCAACTTCTCTATGAGCAGAGCAGGAAAAGTTCACGCAAATATTTTTATGCCCTAACCTACACACATCTCTTAGGTATGTCACCTTCCTCTTTATGTCTATTCTTGCATATACTGTTTAGTAATTCATTATTCTATTTATATCCCACATGTTCTCTGAAATGTCAAAGAGGTAATTTACTTACTTACAGGATTTAGAGGCTGCTCCAATCTACCAACTCTCAGCAAAAGTACAGCTCCCTGGATTCCTAGTTTGGGATTAGAAGCAGATAAATAATCAAAATTAAATTCTATAACCGTAAAATAACCACATAAAAACCAGGAAACAACATTTAACCCATGCCCCCCAAGTTCTGCTATGCTGGCTCTTTGTGGTGGGGTAAATAAGTGCAAAATGCTAGATGCGTCAAGATCACTTAATAAAGATAAAGGTTTCCTCTATCCGGTCATGTCCGACTGTAGCAGGCAGTGCTTATCTCGGTTACTTAGTCAGGAGAGCCAGCACTCTCTGAAGACATTTCTGGGGTCATGTGACTAGCATGACATCACACCACAGCTCAGAGAGTGCGGTGAAACACAGAACGATGTTACCTTCCTGTTAGCACCTCTTTATAATGCCTTGGTAAGAACACAATTGGAATGTTGCATCCAGTTTTGGTTGCCAGAATATATAAAAAAATGTGGAGACTCTAAAAAGAGTGCAGAGAAGAGCAGCAAAGATGATTAGGGGACTGAAACATAAAACACATGAAAAATGGTTGCAGGAATTGGGCATGGCTAGTCTTATGAAAAGAAGGACTAGGGGTGACATGATAGCAGTCTTCCGATATTTGAGGAGCTGCCACAAAGGAGAGAGAGCCAATTTATTCTCTAAAGCATCTGAAGGCAGGACAGGGACTGGAGGATAAAACATATGAAGAACAGTTGCAGGAATTGGGTATGTCTAGTTTAATGAAAAGAAGGACTAGCAGTATTCCAATATCTCAGGGGTTGCCACAAAGAAGAGGGACTCAAACTATCCTCCAAAGCATCTGAGGGTAGAACAAGAAGCAATGGGTGGAAACTAATCCAGGAGAGAAGCAACTTAGAACTAAGGAGAAATTTCCTGACAGTTAGAGCAACTTAATCAGTGGAACTACTTGCCTCCAGAAGTTGTGGGTGTTCCAATACTGGAGGTTTTAAGAAAAGATTGGACAACCAAATGGTATAGGAACTCCTCCTTGAGCAGGGAGTTGACTAGAAGACCTCAGACAGATTCCAGAGAGAGTTGGAAGAGACCTTGTAGGTCATATAATCCAACCTCCCCCGCCCAAGCAGACCCTACACCATTTTTGACAGATGGCAGTCCAGTCTCTTCTTGAATGCTTCCAATGATGGAGCTTCCAAAACTTCTGAAGGCAAGCTCTTCCATTGGTTGATTGCTCTCACTGTTATTTCCAGGTTGAATCTTTCCTTGTTCAGTTTCCATCCATTATTCCTTGTTTGGCCTTCAGGTGCTTTGGAAAATAGCTTGACCCTCCTCTTCAAGGTCCCTTCCAACTCTGCATGTGTATGCAAAGACCAGCTGGCCGGTGTGCATGCACATGCTGGAAACTGGAAGAGCAGCCGCCCAGCATGCACATGCACATGCCGGGAAGATGACCTTCCGGTTTCCGGCATGTGCATGCGCACCGGCCACCTGGTCTTCCGGTTGCGCAAAGACCAGCTGACCGGTGTGCATGCACATGCTGGCAACTGGAAGAGCAGCCGCCCAGCATGCACATGCGCACTGGGCGGCTGCTCTTCTGGTTTTTGACACTCCCACATGCATGAAGTCCAGCTGGTGTGCGCACGGGAACTCAGAAGAGCAACAGGCGACAACTCACGTGCCTGGAGAGATGGCTCTGCATGCCACTTCTGGCATGCATGCCATAGGTTCGCCATCACAGGTATAGGAAAATAAAATCCGTCCCTGCAAAGATAGAATTACAACAGGAACTTGGAGAGGTCTGAACACGGGACAACTCGAGACCGCAAAAGATGAGATGAATTTTAAGCATTTGTGAATTGAGAGGGATTGGAGTGTGACACTTTTAATCAGACAATTAAGGTTTACTACTCTGGAGACAAAAAAATAAAGAATGCTTTCAGAGTCAGAAAAGATGCAGCAAAAATAGTACACCGGTAAAATGCAGTCATTGACCAAATAACATTAATTAGACATCACAGATATCCCTTAACGTGATGGTTATCTGAGTTTATGCTCCAATCACTGATGCAGAAGAAGAAGAGGTTGACAAGTTTTATGATGAAGACTAATTTGAAATCGACAGAGCATGCAGGCAAGATGTGTTGTTTATGACTGGAGACTGGCGTGTCAAAGTTGGAAATAGTTATGAGGAAAATGTTAGTTGGACTGTACGGTGGAGGATCTGTGAACTCAGAAGAAGAGCCCAGCCTAGAACTGATATGCTAAAAAACAAAATGGGGAAAACAATAACTCATTCAAGAAACAGTAGACATCTAAGATATTTTAGGAGATATTCCTATTTACAACTCTAGCAATAGGAGATGGAATTAAATTTAATCCAATTATTTTTACAAATCACTCGAGGTGGTGAGAGCCTATTTAACACACCTACCTCCTATTTTTCCCATAACAATAATCCTGTGAGGTGAGTTGGGCTGAGAGAGAATGACTGGCCCAAAGTCACCAAGCCGGCTTTCATGCCTAAAGCGGGACTAGAACCCATAGTCTCCCGGTGATTGGCCCAAAGTCACCCCGCCGGCTGTCATGCCTAAAGTGGGACTAGAATGCATTGTCTCCTGATGATTGACCCAAAGTCACCCAGCCGACTTTCATGCCTAAGGCGGGACTAGAACACATCATCTCCTGTGATTGGCCCAAAGACACCCAGCCGGCTTTCATGCCTAAGGCGGGACTAGAACGCATCGTCTCCTGTTGATTGGCCCAAAGTCATCCAGCCGGCTTTCATGCCTAAAAGGGGACTTGAACTCATGGTCTCTTGCTTTTTAGCCCACTGCCTTAACCACTAGACCAAACTGGCTCTTGATGAAAAGCAAGGGACGACACTGGTGAATATCAAAGTTCTTGATTACAGATTCCACAGGGGTGGGACATCCACATCTGCATAGCATGGCGCCCCAGTCAAAGTTTTGCCCCTTTTGTGTATGCACACTTGCACAAAAGTCTACCTGGGTGATTTTTCCCTCCCCAGTCTGTCTTCCATGTGTAATGAAAGACTGGTGAAGCCTATCAATCTTTCATGCACCCTTCTCCCCTATTTTCACCCCCTCCCATTTATACTGATGCTTTATAGCCATTCTTGCTTTGCAATACAAATGACATAATTACTCGGTTTTGTCTGGAGGCGGTCCAGTTTCTGAGTTCATTTTTTAAATGCAAATATTTTAAGTATTTTATCCTAAAATGGCAAATGCAAAAAGGGTAGCTTGAGACTAAGATGGACAACCTATCACCCCAAATAAATACGGTGCAAGTAATGGAACTTGCATTCCAATAGCATATGGCAAGTTAAATTGATTACTTATTGAAATATGTTAACATAGTATAATAGGGAAGTGCCAGAGTCAGATGGGCAATAATCTTGCATGAATCACTGGAAGGAACCTGACCAGTTTTATTAATAACAAATAATGAAGCAATAAAGTATCTTGTTTCTCGGGAGTTATACAGGAACTAATCTATAGCCACCTAGAAATTTACACACAGTACTTTTAAATGCTCCTGGCCAGATAATTCTTAGAGCCCACACATGCTCTCAGTTGGCAAAGCTGACTAGATTAGTGAGAACATCTGGAGAAAAAAAGAGTCTTTCTAGTTTAAAGATTGGGCTTTAAACTTCCCAGTCCAGAAAGCACTGGGAAACTTAGAAAAAAGGCACTGAATCAGACCCGTGCTACTGCTAGCATAAAGGGACCAGATTTCAGTGATGGCAAAGCGGGACACCATTGACACGGGGGGAGGGGGGGGACTGCGCATGCGCGCTGAGTCTCGCCACCTGGCTGAAGGAGGAGGAGCTGTTGCTGCTCCTCGGCTCTTCCAGGCAGGCTCGGCTCTCCTCTCGGCTCTTCCAGGCAGCCTTCGGTGGGCAAAGTCAAGCGGCGTCTCTCCTCCGCCCGCTCTCGCCGCTTGTTGTCTGTAATACCCACTCCCCCTCCTCCTCCTCCTCTTGCGTTGCAAAATCGGGACTATTTTGAAATGCCGCGGGGCGCGGGACAAATTATTAAAAAGCGGGACTGTCCCGCCAAAAGCGGGATGTCTGGTCACTATATGCTAGCGGGCTAGTTAAAAAAAGAAAAAGAAATTATGATCAAGGTTTGAAAAGTTCTTCTGACCACCTCTCAACTCCTTTCCTGAGATGTTTTACTGGAGGAGGATGGGAGGTAAACAAATTAATGGAAACCAGACTTTATCTGTAACTAGAGTGGATTACTTTGGGGACAAAATTCTAAATCTGTTTTCAGAAGATTCTACAGCGAGCTTCTTGTAGATCCCTATCTACAGACTCAAGTCAACCTGGCCACAAAATCGGAATCCATCGAGAGAAAGAAGAGTAGGGTCCAAGGTTTGTCCCTTTAAACCATCTCCACTCGATCCTCTCAAAAAAATTATTTCTATCTTGGCCAAGATAGCAATAGCGCTTAGATCAGGGGTCCTCAAACTATGGCCCACGGGCTGGATACGGCCCACCGAAGGCATTAATCCGGTCAACGGGAGCACGAGGCTGCCCCACCCTCATCACCCCACCTACCCACCAGCCCCCACCCACCTTCTGGAGGTCGAGGAGGCCAAAAATGGACCCATTTTTGGGCAGACTAACAGTACTCCCGAGCCTCCAGAGAGAGAGAGAGAGAAAAAGAGAAGGAGAGAGAGAGAGAGAGAGAGAGAGAAACACACACACACACACACACACATACACACACAAACAGAAGTCCCTCACACATACCCCACATCCCTTCACTAACCTACTCTCCACCTTCAGGAGCAAAACAAATTAGAGTGTAATTTGTGTGTATTGTTTAATGGACTGCTAAATTGGCCACGCCCAGCCAGTCACATGACCACCTAGCCATGCCCACCCAATCACATGACCACCTAGTCACACCTACCCAGCCAGTCCGCCCCCCCCCAAAAAAACCGTCTGAGGGATCTTATATTGGCCCCCTATTTAAAAAGTTTTAGGACCCCTGGCTTAGACTTACATACTGCTCCATAGCACTTTACAGCACTCTCTGAGCAATTTACAAATGTCAGTATATTGTCCCCAACAATCTGGGTCATCATTTTACTGACCTTAGAAGGATGGAAGACTGAGTCAACCTTGAACAGGGCAGGATCAAACTCCTGGCTGTGGGCAGAGTTAGCCTGAAATGCTACATTCTAACCACTGTGTCACCATGGCTAGGTTTGTTTCTTGACCAAGCATCACAATTCCGGTCCAGACTCAAATCTGGTGCTCTCTGAGGTTGTTTGTTTTCTTGCAGATGTTTCATTACCCAACTAGGCAACATCAACAGTGATCAGTGATAGAACAATGCTTGAACTTCTCCCTGCCTATCAATCTCTGTGGGTTTATAATCTAGGTCCAAAAATTATGATGTTTAGTTGTCGTAGTTAACCCAACTTTCTCCCTTTCCATGACCTGCTGAATCCTAAACTTACTATGTGAGCTGGGTTTGTACAATACATAAGGCTAATACATAGTTGCCCAGTGGAGCTTAGGATCAAGCGAACCCAAGGAATAAATAAGGTAGTAGAATACTTATCAGATTCCTTTCATTTCCTCTATGCTCATTTAAGTGAGTCCTCAAAACAGGAATGTTTAGTTCTATAGTGGGGAATCTGTGACCTACACAAATATTATTCAACCATTACTTTCAGCATTCTTCTTCCTTATTCATATTGGTCAGGATTTGTGAAAAAATTTGCATCAGCATCATCTTCAAGTCCACAAATTCCCTAACCCATCTTTAATTTCTCCCGAAAAGATTCCTCTAAATAAAATTTAGGCAGAAACTTAAACCTAGTTCACTGCCTGGATGCCCCTTACAAGACCTTCGATCACTGAAAGGTAAAAATGCCATAGTTTATAGCACCAAAACTAGTAGCCCAGTATTGTGGATATGGCCTTCCTTATTTGCTCTCCTACGGTTGTCCCTATTTGAATAACAAATGTCTTTGAATATTTCAAACGCTTAAACGATTAGGTGAAGCTACAAATAACTTGTCTCCTCTCCCCAAGATAAATATTTATGGCATTTTTGAGTTGAAAAGCGACCTGACAATTTATGGATTTGTGATGTTCTCGAACGAAATCTGCAAAATTGGCCTGACAAATCCCTAATCCATTTATCCATAAAATTCAAACTTTACTTGACTGCTCTTAAAGAACTGTGCATAAGTTATCAGTTGCTTCAGGTGTGATTGAAACGCTGATAGCAGAAGGCAGCCTGAAAAAAAAATAAATCTCAATATTGTTGGGGAACATTCGCAAGGCTCACAATGTAACCACGTTTGATTTAGCTTAATGCTGCGTTTTGGATCAGAAATTAGGTTTCAATAAGAGCATTCGTGCAGGTAACGGCGATTATAAACCCTGCTATTCTTCAACTGCCCAGTAAGATAGTAAGATGCTAATCGATACGAAGTGGGATGGGGTGGGAACAGCCTGGTCAATGTTTTGGCCTGAGGGCCACTGCCCTGAATCCTTTGTGGAAAAGCCGGCATTTTTTACTCAGTTCTCAGAATGTGTTAAATTAGAAATAGCAGCATTTTGCTTGAGTCAGGTAACTTACCGACAGGTTACAACTGGGACTTGTTACAAAAACAATACACTGCTTCAGAACATTTCATCAGTATTCAGGCACTTGCTTGCAGGCTGGGCTCAAAGATGCCACTCCACTCCCCTCCACATTTTTTCCACACTCCATCCTTCTACAAAAGGCAGTTAACATTACAAAGCTACACAAGGATTCCTACTCGAAAAATGAGGTGTGCCGTGAGCTTGTAAGATGCTCTCTTGGAGCAGAGGAATTGCAATTAATGGGGAGTGTTAAATCTTCAAAGAGGTAAGCAATGCCACAATGCACCCCTTCCTTCTAAGACCTTTTTGAACCCAGGATCACAGTAGCCAATCAGTTATACCTTGCCTCTATGAGGTGAAGAAACTCAACAAGGAGAACCCAGCGTAACTCCACGGGGCAGATCTGTAGCAATGGGTAGAGGACTAATTGTCAAGACCTACATTGTCGACCAACCAAGGTAGGGAGAACCATGTGGATTTCAGGAAGGCATCATGAATGCTGATCAGGGGTGAAAACGTCTTGAAAAAGGCAAGGGTAAATTTCCAGGCAGACCTATAAGATAACAACGAAGTTGAAATCTCTTTGAATACCATTTTTCCATCTGGATTACGTTGGCTTGCCTCTCCTCACCTTGTTGTGACCCAGGCCCAAGTAGGTAATAATAAACTCAGTCCATGAAAAAAAAAACTTTATTCGAACAGCTGGGAATTACTTCATTCCCAGTATCATTCAACTCAAAGTAAAATAAATGCCTCCCAACACAAATTCCTCAGTTATCTCGCAAACCTTGGTCCAATTTAAGAGGCGTGCATAAGAGCACAAACGTGCCTACCGTTCCTGTCCTATTGTTTTTTTATTATTATACATATATGCTTATACTTCCTCATATTTCCTCATATATATGTTTATATATATATAACCATTTTGTGTAATACTTATGTATATTGTTGTGACAAAAATAAATAAATAAATAAATACATACATACATACATACATACATACATACATACATACATACATACATACATACATTAGGCAAACTGCCAAAGGCCCTTCCTGGCAAACGTCCAGAAGCCGCAAAAACAAAGACGTAGACAAAGCAGAAGACGAAGCAGAAGACGCAGCTACAACGTTGTTTTCCGGCAAAGCTCAAACACCGGTGCTGGTCTGTTTTAAGCCTTATGGGATGGGTCAATCATCTCTTGGCCCTACTCCCGAGTCGTCCTCTCTGCTTGAGCTGCTCTTGCCTTCTGGCAGCTCTTCTCATGCTTGCATTAGGAACAGGCTCCTCCTGTTCCTCTGCCTCACTACTATCAGTCTCTGGAAGCTCTGCGGTCCGCACCTCACTTCCCGATGACCCTGGCCTCACCTCAGCCTCATTGCTGTCTTACTCTGTTGCCAGCTCCGTGGCTGCTGACGGACCACAACACGCCTACTGTAAATGAACTTATCTTTCCCTGTCTTCTTCTTTCTCACCCAATGAATGACTCCTTTCAGAAATAGTATTCCACTAACCACTACTTGTGTTGATGACACTGTATAAGGTAGTCCTTATCTTATGACCAGTCACTTAGCAACTGTTCAAAGTTACAATGGACCTACCTGAAGGATATTTATGACCCCAATTCGAAGTTCCAACCATAGAGGACATACCCACAAGTCAGATGACCACACTTTGGGTGCTCAGCAACTGGGCCGCATTTGCAACCAATTGCAGTGTCCCACAGTCACATGATTGTGTTTTATGATGGTTTTGCCCCAAAACGGCATTTCCTTCTGGTTTTCATCAAAACCTGCCCATAAATGAATCATGGGTTTTCTTCACAACTGTGATGCTCACTCAATGACTGTAAAATGTAAAAAAAAGGTCATAAAATTGGGTCAGTCACGTGACCAACCCATTTTACAATCAACATGACTTATGACCATAATGGGTAGACTATCTATAATGAAAATCCATGAAAGTAATGAGATAAGAATGGGGAGGTGACAATGGAGAAAAAGAGGTAGTAACCTGGAGGGGGAGGAGGGGGGAGGAGGGGGGGGGAGGGGAGAGAGGGAGAGGGAGAAGAAGAAGAAGAAGAAGAAGAAGAAGAAGAAGAAGAAGAAGAAGAAGAAGAAGAAGAAGAAGAAGAAGAGGAGGAGGAGGAGGAGGAGGAGGAGGAGGAGGAGGAGGAGGAGGGAGAGAAGGAGGAGGAGAAGGTGGAGGAGGAGGAGAGAAGAAGAGGAGGAGGAAGAAGAGGAGAGGAAGAGGAAGAGGAAGAGGAAGAGGAAGAAGAGAAGGAGGAGGAGGAGGAGGAGGAGGAGGAGGAGGAGGAGGGAGGAGGAGGAGGAAGAGGAAGAGAAGAAGAGGAAGAGGAAGAAGAAGAAGAAGAAGGAAGAAGAAGAAGAAGAAGAAGAAGAAGAAGAAGAAGAAGAAGAAGAAGAGGAGGAAGAAGAAGAAGAAGAAGAAGAAGAAGAAGAAGAAGAAGAAGAAGAAGAAGAAGAAGAAGAAGAAGAAGAAGAAGAAGGATTTCTATCACTCCAACAATGCTAGCTGGGATCAGAGTGTAGCACAGTAGTGACCTGGAAGTGGTTTGTGAAAGCTCCTCACATACTGAAAATAAACCATGGACTTCATTTTTGCTCCAAATGCCTAAGCCTTGCTGTCAACCTGCATCTTTGCTTGCTTGCTTGCCTGCTTGTTGACAGCTGCCATGGAAAGGGGGAGGAGTTTACAGGAGGAGACAGTGGAAATTTTTCATGAAGCTTTGCAAATGCCAGCTTGGACTTTGTTTATCATCTTCAAGGCCAATTCTTCTAGCTTCGGTATGCAGAAGGGAGAGACAGTGCACCTGAATCAGACACTTTCCCAAAACATCTTCCGGCCAATGACTGAATTCTGGTTGCCTTAACTACAAGAGGGTGGGTTCTAGGGTCTGTTTTAATTTGCTTCTTCATGTGTTTTTGCTTCAGATCTTGCCTGACTTCTGCTGTATTCAGTTCTTTCCTAGTAAAGGTATCTTTTCTCTAAATCTATGGAGTCAAGTGTTTTTCTTTCCTACGGATTAAATCCATGGTGAAATCCAATTTTTTTTACTACTGGTTCTGTGGGTGTGGCTTAGTGGGCGTGGTGTGGTTGGTGGGTGTGGCTTGGTGGGCGTGGCAGGGGAAGGATACTGCAAAATCCCCATTCCCAGTCCACTCTGGGGCTAGCCAGAGGTGGTATTTGCCAGTTCTCTGAACTACTCAAAATTTCCGCTACCAGTTCTCCAGAACCTGTCAGAACCTGCTGGATTTCACCCCTGGATTAAATGGATGCAGCCCTGACACTTACTATAAACTGTAATAGTCTTTCCCAACCCAAAGCCCTGCGTATGTATTGATTAGAACATTAAGCATTTCATCTGCTTCTGCTAGAGTCCAGCTATGTTCTATCAATTGCTGTCCTTCCTCAGACTGTAAATAGTATCATTATTAAAAAAAACTTTAACCTGCAAAACAACGGACGTCCCACACTAAAGATGGCTCCGACAGGCTCGTGTCACAAGGGTTTTGGACAGCCAATCAGATGCTCCATTGTTCTCTGATTGGATACAGAGACATAAACACGGGGCTTAGCTTGTTATGACAGTGTTTGCCGAGGTCAAACGCGCCCCCCTTTACGGAGCACTGGATTAGAACATTAAGCATTTCATCTGCTTCTGCTAGAGTCCAGCTATGTTCGTTCTATCCAACATTTTCTTAAAAATTTCCAGTGTTGGAGCATTCACAACTTCTGCAGGCAAGTTGTTCCACTTATTAATTGTTCTGTCAGGAAATTTCTCCTTAGTTCTAAGTTGCTTCTCTCCTTGATTAGTTTCCACCCATTGCTTCTGGTTCTACCCTCAGGTGCTTTGGAGAATAGTTTGACTCCCTCTTCTTTGTGGCAACCCCTGAGATATTGGAACACTGATATCATGTCTCCCCTAGTCCTTCTTTTCATTAAACTAGGCATATTGAGTTCCTGCAACCGTTCTTCATATGTTTTAGCCTCCAGTCCCCTAATCATCTTTGTTGTTCTTCTCTGCACTCTTTCTAGAGTCTCAACATCCTTTTTACATCGTGGCGACCAAAACTGAATGCAATATTCCAGGTGTGGCCTTACCAAGGCATTATAAAGTGGTACTAACACTTCATGTGATCTTGATTCTATCCATCTGTTTATGCAGCTCAGAACTGTGTTGGCTCTTTTGGCAGCTGCTGCACACCGCTGGCTCATATCTAAATGGTTCATGGTTTACTAGGCAGACAAGACAGGAAACAGAATCAGATGAGCTAAAGCTACATTAACAGAATCTTGCAAGTCTGAAAGTACAATTCTTCGCCTTTACAGCCTAAGAATCTAGGAAGTTTCTTTTGAGACCTTTACCCCACTCACTAAACAACTGTGAGCTATGCAGTCTCTTATCTGTCCATTCTCTAGGCAGCGCCTCTTGACCCCATGTCCAAAGGTTTTTCCCAATGGGTAACTTTATTTATACACCAAAAGACATTTGTCTGAGTTTGATTTAGCAACTCTGTGTATGTGAACTATGCTTTGCAACTGGGTATATTGGTTAATTAGAAGTGCTGTGGTGGTCTAGAGGTGGAGCTCTCACCTCACAATCTGAGGCTGTGAGTTCGATCCTAGATAGAGGCAGATATTTCTCTCTCTGGGCACACTGAGAATTTATCTGCTGAAAAAAACACCACATTGGCGACAGGAAGGGTATCCGGTCAGTAAACACTCAGCTCCATTCAGTTACCCAAGAGATTATGAGGTCATTAAAAGAGGATGATATTGTTTAGTATAAATATTTTTATTGTTTTATATCATAAATTCATTTCTATATTGAACAGTGTGTTTTCTAGGTATCTAAAGTGTTAAAATATAAACATCATCATAATTCTTATAATCATGTACATATAAACATATATGCGATAATACCAATCATTATTGAAAAGTAAACTATCTTCCATTATGGTATCAATTATATAACCATCAAAATATTTACTCATCAGTTTTTCTTTCTCATGTAATTCATATTTCACATAAATCCACTCATCTGTTCCTGTCAACTAACCATTTGTAGAATAGTTCCCATGTTATAAAATATTCCGAATCTTCTTTTATTTTTAGAGTTAACCTATCCATTTCTGTAAATTCCAGAATTTTTCTTGATTATATTATCATCTGTAGGGGTTTCTACATTTTTCCAGTATTGGGCGTATACAATCCTGGCTGCTGTTAGAATATGTAAAATTAAATATGTGTTAACTAGTGGTGAAATCCAAAAAAATTTATTACTGGCTTGGTTGGCGTGGCGTGGCGTGGTTTGGTGGGCGTGGCAAGGTAAGGATACTGCAAAATCTCCATTCCCACCTCACTCCAGGGGAAGGATACTGCAAAATCTCCATTTCCACCCCACTCTGGGACCAGCCAGAGGTGGTATTTGCTGTTTCTCTGAACTACTCAAAATTTCTGCTACCGATTCTCCGAACTGCTCAAAATTTCCGCTACCAGAACCTGTCAGAACCTGCTGGATTTCACCCCTGGTGTTACCTTTATTATAGTTTCCTGGAAGCATGCCCAACAGGAATGCCTCCGGTTTCAAATCTATGTATTGTTTTGTCATAGTTTCCAGCCACATATGGATGTACACTGAGAGCATATGCACCAAGACAAATTCCTTGTGTGTCCAATCACACTTGGCCAATAAAAAATTCTATTCTATTCTATTCTATTCTATTCTATTCTATTCTATTCTATTCTATTCTATTCTATTCTATTCTATTGTAAAAGGTAAAGGTAAAGATTTCCCTTGCATATACGTGCTAGTCGTTCCCGACTCTAGGGGGCAGTGCTCGTCTCTGTTTCAAAGCCGAAGAGCCAACACTGTCCTAAGACGTCTCCATGGTCATGTGGCCGGCATGACTCAATACCAAAGGCACACGGAACGCTGTTACCTTCCCACCAAAGGCGGTCCCTATTTTTCTACTTGCATTTTTTATGTGCTTTCGAACTGCTAGGTTGGCAGAAGCTGGGACAAGTAACGGGAGCTCATCCCGTTACACGGCAGCACTAGGGATTCGAACCGCTGAACTGCCGACCTTTCGGTCGACAAGCTCAGCGTCTGACTCGCAAAGCCACAGCGTAGCCCTTCTATTCTATTCTATTCTATTCTATTCTAATTAGGGTTTACTCAACAAACTATGGCTTCATGTGCTGGGTCAATGCACTCATGGAGGGGGAAGCTCTGCCTATAACTTTTTTTCACCATGTCTTCCATTGAATTAGAAGTATGTGCCTAGCACAGGGGTCTCCAACCTTGGCAACTTTAAGCCTGGAGGACTTCAACTCCCAGAATTCCCCAGCCAGCTTTGCTTTCTGGGAGTTGAAGTCCTCCAGGCTTAAAGTTGCCAAGGTTGGAGACCCCTGTGCTAGGCACAACATACAAAAAATTTTTGGGGGGTGGAAGAAGGTTCTAGCATTTTGCAACATCACCACACCTGAAAGTGCCCAATTTCAAGAATTTACACAAAGTGCAGATTTTTGTTCTGAGCACAAATTCTCCCTGTCTTTTCTAATAAAATTATATGTTGTCCCGGAGAGTTGTCTGCTCATAATTTTTCATAATGCGATTCCTGTCCGCCCTCTGTAAGCCCGTGTGAGTCACTCAATTCATTTCTAACCCTCCTCCCCCATTTCTTTTTCTTAGCACCAGAAGTGCTTCTTTCGAAGTGATAACCCCTTTTTGGTGAGATCGCTCTGAAAGCTAATTCTTCCTTTTGATTGTGAATAATGAATAGCGGGAGAAGAAGGAGGGGGACATAAAGAGGAGCACTTGTGTGTCATTTTCTTTTTTTGTAGAAAGTGTTCCTTCCAATTGCCATTCTCATTAAGAAAATTACTACAAGGGTAGGCTTGTAAAGGAGCGTATGTGTCACCAATACTCAAAGTGAGTAATAAAGAGAGAAGCTGAAGCGCTCCAATAGCTGTTCATCAAAGCATTTAAGCACATGCTTAATTTTCAGCAACAGCAACAATTGCCAAGATGGCAGACAGAAATGGGAGGGCCTCAACTTCCCGGAAAATCCAGAACTTTCCACCACCGGAACTATGCTAAGTTTCGGGCCGGAAACAGCCATTCCAACAGAATGGCTAGAAAGAAGGAGAGTTTCTTCAATGTTCCTCATTCTCATGTTCTATTTCTTCAAGAGTTTGCTTTTGAAATTCCTTCCAAAGGAGAAGAAACATTCATCAAATTCTCACAGGTGGAGTGTGACATTCATTGTACAACCCTGAAGAGATTTGCAGTTTCTGGAATCCTTCAGTTTCATTCCCAACCTCTTGCATGTAATGCCGTCCCTTCATCAAAGTGTGTTTTTAGAGAAAGGGCAATGGGAGTCCTACCAATGGAAGTCTGGTCCACTATTTGAAATGGTCTAAAGTTGTTGGACGCAGTGGCTAGGATGTTGAGCTTGTCGATCAAAAGGTCGGCAGCTCAGCGGTTCAAATCCCTAGTGCTGCCGTGTAACAGGGTGAGCTCCCGTTACTTGTCCCAGCTTCTGCCAACCTAGCAGTTTCGAAAGCATGTAAAAATGCAAGTAGAAAAAATAGGGACCACCTTTGGTGGGAAAGTAACAGGGTTCCGTGTGCCTTTGGTGTTGAGTCATGCCGGCCACATGACCACGGAGACGTCTTCGGACAGCGCTGGCTCTTCGGCTTTGAAACGGAGATGAGCACCGCCCCCTAGAGTCGGCAACGACTAGCACATATGTGCGAGGGGAACCTTTACTTTTACCTTTTTTAAGTTGTCCAATCTTGGCAACTTTAAGACTTGTGGGTCTCAAGTCCCAGAATTTCCCTGCCAACCATGGTGGCTGAGGAACTCTGGGAGTTGAAATCCACAAGTCTTAAAGTTGCCAAGGTTGGAGACCCCTGATCTAGTGCATCCTGACTGAGGAATCCTGTTAATGAAGTCCACACCTGTTAAAATGGCTAAGACTGAGAGACATTGTCCTAGTGGATCACCCTTTTCCATTCAAAGCAGTATAAGTGATTGTATACTGTATCTAATTTCAGGAATTCTACCCAAGGCTTCTGTTTTACTCAAATGTTCTTATTTATCAAGCTGTTGATTTTCCTAACCAAAATAAAAAAATGGCCTTGACAGAAGATGCTCAAATAAAGTTTAAAAAAATGACAATGTGCCAAAAGCCAGTCTATGGAGAAGAAAAGTAGAAAGTTTGATTCCATCCGGATGCTTCTAAACCCAAGGACACATTGTCCATGACTATGTCTAACATGGCTTCTGGAAGACCACATTAAAAAAACGTTCATATAGATATAGAGATAGAGATAGATATAGATGATAGAGAAAGAGATAGATATATAGAGATAGAGATAGATGAATAAAGGCCTCAATTAGCATTCTGCTGAATTATTTTTCTCTAATAGTTCTTTGAAATCTGTCTTGTTGAATATTCCCCAAAAGATGTTAAGCACTCTGAAAACAATTAAGAACAAAGATGGAGAATTGTATGAAGAAGAAATGGAGACAATTCTGTAGTTAAACTAAACAGTGTGCATTTGTCTATGTGTTTGAAGCAGACTAGAGATTAAAACAAGTCACTGAATCATTTAAAAACACTTTATCAGAACAGGGGACAGTGAATACCAGGCAGATTATCTGTCTGTCTGTCTTTCTATCTACCTATCTCTTTATCTACCTACCTATCTACCTAACATCTATCTACCCCAGGGGTGTCCAAAGTTGGCCGGTTGAAGAGTGGTGGACTTCAACT